>NW_022265594.1:295000-347500 GCF_002021735.2 Oncorhynchus kisutch | reverse complement strand
GCTCACTGGTCACGATGGCAACACCCATCCGTAGCACGCGCTCCAGCAGGTGTATCTCACTGATCATCCCTAAAGCCAACACCTCATTTGGCCGCCTTTCGTTCCAGTACTCTGCTGCCTGTGACTGGAACGAATTGCAAAAATCGCTGAAGTTGGAGACTTTCATCTCCCTCACCAACTTCAAACATCAGCTATCTGAGCAGCTAACCGATCGCTGCAGCTGTACATAGTCTATTGGTAAATAGCCCACCCTTTTCACCTACCTCATCCCCGTACTGTTTTTATTTATTTACTTTTCTGCTCTTCTGCACACCAATATCTCTACCTGTACATGACCATCTGATCTTTTATCACTCCAGTGTTAATCTGCAAAATTGTAATTATTTGCCTACCTCCTCATGCCTTTTGCACACATTGTATATAGACCCCCCCTTCGTTTTCTACTGTGTTATTGACTTGTTAATTGTTTACTCCATGTGTAACTCTTTGTTGTATGCTCACACTGCTATGCTTTATCTTGGCCAGGTCGCAGTTGCAAATGAGAACTTGTTCTCAACTAGCCTACCTGGTTAAATAAAGGTGTTCTCAACTAGCCTACCTGGTTAAATAAAGGTGTTCTCAACTAGCCTACCTGGTTAAATAAAGGTGTTCTCAACTAGCCTACCTGGTTAAATAAAGGTGTTCTCAACTAGCCTACCTGGTTAAATAAAGGTGAAAAAAAAAAAAAAAAAAAAAAACATAGTGACAGATTAGCTGGCTATTTGCTAACATAGTGACAGATTAGCTGGCTATCTGCTACTATTGTGACAAGGTGTATCTTCTGTTGTCAAATTGGATTTTAAGAAATGTATGTGCAGCTAGCATCTTTATTGTGTAACTGCTTTTAATAATCCTTATAAGAAATATCACATTAATAACAGAATAATAGGTACCTGCGTGTCGTTTTACATGTAACACTAGTTGTCCCCCGCTATCCTTAGTGAATCTGGCCATTATGGAATGATCTGTTGTCCTCTGTTAAGGATTTATAATCATTTCTGGCCTGGACTTGGTTTGTATGTGGAATTCTACAAATGCCTGCAAAGCAAACCGATGATAAATAACATCTGAACCTCCGTAGCCTTCCTGCAGTGTCTAGCTACCGGGACCAGTCTTCTACCACCCTCTAGTGTGGTGCTGTATTTTCTCATGTCAAATTCACCCATCACCTCCTCTGACATCAGCAGCATGTAGGCCAGCGCTGAACACTGACCAGGGGTCAACTTCCTCTCAGACTGACTTTGAATTTCCTCCACCAGCGAGTTCTTGTTCAACTCCATCAAACAGAGAAGGAGATTGAAACTGGTTGATGGAGTTGAACAAGAACTCGCTGGTGGAGGAAATTCAACAGATCATTCCATAATGGCCAGATTCACTAAGGATAGCGGGGGACAACTAGTGTTACATGTAAAACGACACGCAGGTACCTATTATTCTGTTATTAATGTGATATTTCTTATAAGGACTATTTAAAGCAGTTACACAATAAAGATGCTAGCTGCACATACATTTCTTAAAATCCAATTTGACACTGCTCCGAGGAGTAATGCTTCAAAGAGTCTATAAAAACCTGGTTGCCAGGTGAGAGCTTATCCTTGATGTACTGGATGGTCTTCTGGATGCTCTCTGCGTCTCCCTCTGTCTGGAGCTTTAGGCGTCTCCCTCTGTCTGGAGCTTTAGGCTTCTCCTAGAGGATCTGATTGGACTCCAGTGAGATGCCCAGAAGGAAGCGGAGGAAGAGGTCTAGGTGACCGGTCTCGCTGTTCAACACTACATCCACAGCACTCCTCTGCAAGTCAAACACAGTTCTCTGAGAACCTTCAGGTTAAGGGAGGATTTCTTGAAATCTATGTCGTGAAATGAACGAGGTTGACATTTTCACTTCCATAAACGTAGGACACGTGGAGTGCAGCGAAGAACTCTTGAACGGTGAGATGCACAAAGCTGTACATCTTTGCTTGAAACATAGGATCCTCCTCTCTGAAGATCTCTGTGCACATCCCTGAGAGCAAGAAGGCTTCGTTGACATCAATGTCACCCTATCAGATCATCTTCAGAAAACACCCCATTGCTCTTTGCCAAGTTTTGGAAGGCTAGTTTTGGAAGGCTAGTTTTGGAAGGCTAGTTTTGGAAGGCTAGTTTTGGAAGGCTAGTTTTGGAAGGCTAGTTTTGGAAGGCTAGTTTTGGAAGGCTAGTTTTGGAAGGCTAGTTTCGGAAGGCTAGTTTCGGAAGGCTAGTTTTGCAAGCTTCAGAATGATCTGTACAAATCAAATCCAATGTATTGGTCACATACACGTGTTTAGCAGATGTTATTGCGGGTGTTTTTTATTTTACCTTTATTTAACTAGGCAAGTCAGTTAAGAACAAATTCTTATTTTCAATGACGGCCTAGGAACAGTGGGTTAACTGCCTGTTCAGGGGCAGAACGACAGATTTGTACCTTGTCAGCTAAGGGGTTTGAACTTGCAACCTTCCGGTTACTAGTCCAACGCTCTAACCACTAGGCTACCCTGCCGCCCCGGTGTAGCGAAATGCTTGTGCTTCTAGCTCCGCCAGTGCAGTAATATCTAACAACTAATATCTAACAGTTTCACAACATATACCCAAAAAATGCATGTAAATCTAAGTAAAGAATGAATGAAGAATATATATACATATGTCAGAACAGCATTGGACTAAGATACAGGGGCATAGTCTAGAGTACAGTATGTACATATGAGATGGGTGATGCAATATTTACACAAAATTAAGGTGACAAAGATACCGTAGAATAGTACAGAGTACAGTTTACACATATGAGATGAGTAATGCAAGATAGGGAGTCATTATGTGTTTCATTTCCTTAAAGTGGCCAGTGATTCCTAATCTCTATAGGTAGCAGCCTCTGATGTGCTGTAGACGGCTGTTTAAAAGTCTGATTGATGACTTTGAGATAGAAGCTGTGTTTCAGTCTCTAGGTCCCAGCTTTGATGCACCTGTACTGACCTCGCCTTCTGGATGATAGCGGGGTGAACAGGCAGTGGCTCAGGCGGTTGATGTCCTTGATGATCTTTATGGCCTTCCTATGGCATCGGTGCTGTAGGTCTCCAGGAGAGTGGGAAGTTTGCCCCCGGTAATGCGTTAGGCAGACGGCACCACCCTCTGGAGAGCTTTGCGGTTGTGGGCGGTGCAGTTTCCGTACCAGGTGATGATACAGCCCGACAGGATGCTCTCAATTGTACATCTGAAAAAGTTTGTCAGAGTTTTAGGTGTTAAGACAAATTTCATCAGCCTCCTGAGGTTGAAGAGACGCTGTTGCGCCTTCTTCACCACACTGTCTCTGTGGGTGGACCATTTCAGTTTGTCAGTGATGTGTACGCCGAGGAACTTGAAGCTTCCAACCTTCTCCACTGCAGTCCCAACGATGTGGATAGGGGGCTCCCTCTGCTGTTTCCTGAAGTCCACGATCATCTCCTTTGTGTTGTTGACATTGAGCGAGAGGTTATGTTCCTGGCACCACACTCCCAGAGCCCTCACCTCCTCCCTGTAGGCTGTCTCATCGTTGTTGGTAATCAAGTCTACTACTGTTGTGTCGTCTGAAAACTTGATGATTGAATTTGAGGCCTGCTTGGCCACACAGTCATAGGTGAACAGGAGGGGGCTGAGCACACTTGTGGGGCCGCCGTGTTGAGGATCAGCGAAGTGGAGATGTTGTTTCCTCCCTTCAGGAAGTCCAGGACCCAGTTGCACAGGGCGGGGTTCAGACCCAGGGCCTCGTGCTTGATGATGAGCTTGGAGGGTACTATGATATTGAATGCTGAGCTATAGTCAATGAACAACATTCTTACATCCTTTTGTCCAGATGGGACAGGGCAGCGTGCAGTGCGGAGGTGATATGATCCTTGACTAGTCTCTCAAAGCACTTCATGATGACAGAGGTGAGTGCAATGGGCGATAGTCATTTAGTTCAATTACCTTTGCTTTCAGGGACAATGGTGGCCATTTTGAAGCATGTGGGGACAACAGACTGACAGATAACAGACTGACAGATAACAGACTGACAGATAACAGACTGACAGATAACAGACTGACAGATAACAGACTGACAGATTACAGACTGACAGATTACAGACTGACAGATTACAGAATGACAGATAACAGACTGACAGATTACAGACTGACAGATAACAGACTGACAGATTACAGACTGACAGATTACAGACTGACAGATAACAGACTGACAGATTACAGACTGACAGATAACAGACTGACAGATTACAGACTGACAGATTACAGATTGACAGATTACAGACTGACAGATTACAGACTGACAGATTACAGACTGACAGATAGACTGACAGATTACAAGGATCTGATTCATTTTTCTCATGATAATTCTTGTTCTTCATGTTTGTCAGAGTGAGAAGGAAGTGAATGTACATCTCAGTCAGAGTTTTAGGGACTTCTTCAGAACATGTTCCTAAGAACCATGGCAGTAATCCAACAGAAGACTGAAATGTGACACATGATGAAGAGACTCCTCAATGTCTTCATGTGGGAGATGATTGGACAGGTTTTCATCATCACTGGATCTCTTCTTGAAGTATTCTTCCTTCTGTGGGTCTTTCAGATTCCCCTTGATGAGGTTTGTCAGCAGCTTGTCCACTGATGTTGTCTTGGTTACATTAGACAGCCTCTTGTTGTCATGGAAATCCAGAGGAAGTTGACTTTCATCCAGACCATCCAAGATGAACACAACTTTACCGTCGACCACCTTCTTTGTGTCCTTCATATTTGAAAGTTCAGGGTGGAAGTCACTCCGGAGCTCCAACAGACTGTACTGGTTAACTTTGGTTCGATTCAAGTCCCCGAATGGAAGGATGAAGACAAAATCTAGATCCTGATTGGCTATTCCTTCTGCCCAGTCAAGGATGAACTTCTGCACTGAGACTGTTTTTCCGATGCCAGCGATGCCCTTTGTCAGCACAGTTCTGATGGGTACCTCTTGTCTGGATTAGGATTTGTCATTATGTTCCTCTGTCTTAGGGTCTAAAGATGTCATTGCAGTTGATTGCATCGTCTTGAAATGCTTTGGTCCGAGCCGTATCTTCAATCTGCTGAACCTCCTGCTCCTTATTAACCCCTTCACTCTCCCCAGCTGTGATGTAGAGCACTTTGTACAGTAGATCTTGTGAGCAATGTTGGATTCTCCAGCTGTGATATAGAGTTCTGTATAGATCTTGTGGAGTAATGTTGGATTCCCCAGCTGTGATGTAGTTCTGTATAGATCTTGTGGAGTAATGTTGGATTCCCCAGCTGTGATGTAGTTCTGTATAGATCTCGTTGAGTAATGTTGGATTCTCCAGCTGTGATATAGTTCTGTATAGATCTCGTTGAGTAATGTTGGATTCCCCAGCTGTGATATAGTTCTGTATAGATCTCGTTGAGCAATGTTGGATTCTCCAGCTGTGATGTAGAGTTCTGTATAGATCTCGTTGAGCAATGTTGGATTCTCCAGCTGTGATGTAGAGTTCTGTATAGATCTCGTTGAGCAATGTTGGATTCCCCAGCTGTGATATAGTTCTGTATAGATCTCGTTGAGCAATGTTGGATTCTCCAGCTGTGATGTAGAGTTCTGTATAGATCTCGTTGAGCAATGTTGGATTCTCCAGCTGTGATATAGTTCTGTATAGATCTCGTTGAGTAATGTTGGATTCTACAGCTGTGATATAGTTCTGTATAGATCTCGTTGAGTAATGTTGGATTTCCACATTTTGCAATGCCCTCAAAGATGTTCCCAAACTTCTTCCTCATGTTGGACTTGTTGTTTTTTCAGTCCTTGCAGGTCTACTTCTAATAAGAAAAAATATAGAGATATTGAGTAGTTTGTTGCTATTGAGTAGTTTGTTGCTAAAGAGTAGTTTGTTGCTATTGAGTAGTTTGTTGCTATTGAGTAGTTTGTTGCTATTGAGTAGTTTGTTGCTATTGAGTAGTTTGTTGCTATTGAGTAGTTTGTTGCTATTGAGTAGTTTGTTGCTATTGAGTAGTTTGTTGCTATTGAGTAGTTTGTTGCTATTGAGTAGTTTGTTGCTAAAGACTAGTTTGTTGATATTGAGTAGTTTGTTGCTATTGAGTAGTTTGTTGATATTGAGTAGTTTGTTGCTATTGAGTAGTTTGTTTGAGTTTGAGTTTGAGTTTATTTTAATTTTTACAGGGACAGTGCACATTAATCAACATTTCAGTAAAAGTGCCGGTTTTAGCCAACCGGCTAATTTTCAACCGCAGTCCCTGGGCAGGTTATTAAAAACAATTACAATATAGAACAAGCAAGACATAGCAACATATGACAAGCAAGACGTAGCATACAGACAGAGCAACATAAAACAAAAAGCAGCAAGACAAAATTCATAAAAGCAACAAAGTGTTTCCACACCTCACAAGCTACAGACAACAGACAACATGGAGTGGCAACACACAGCTAGGGACCATGTTCACAAATCTGATTGACCTTTAGCCATGTCTTCAAGCATTTTGTGAAAGTGTGATATGTGGTGCAGTTATGTGTGTCTGATGGCAGTGTATTCCAGACATGGGAAGCTCTCACAGAGAATGCAGATTTACTAAAGGTGCTTTTCCTTAGGGGAACTATACAGTCACCTCTCATGGCAGACCTTGTGGATCTGCTGCCATATGTCTGGGTTTTCTGTTTAACAAAAATATTGAGTGGAGGGGGAGCCAGGCCATTGAGGATCTTGAATACAAGACATGCGTCGGTGTATTGCACAAGATTTTCCCAACTCAGGAGCTCATGCTTTCTAAGGATGTGACAATGATGATGGCTATTGGGCTTCCTATCAAGCACTTTGAGAGCCTGTTTGTAGACAGACTGAATAGGTTTTAATGTTGTACAGCAAGCTTGGGCCCAACTAGTCAAGCAGTATGTTAAGTGGGGGAGTATCATAGATTTGAAGTACAGTTTTGCTACCTTTGTAGTCAAACAATTTCGTATAAATCGGAAATTAGCTAGGTTGAATTTGGTTATTTGAATGACCTTTTTCACATGCTTTTTAAAAGAGAGGTTGGAATCAAGTATGATGCCAAGGTACTTCAAATCGGATACCACCTGGAGCTTCTCCCCTGACACATAGACATCTGGCTCAGTAGCATCTGTTGCCCTCTTTGTGAAGAACATGCAAACAGTTTTTTTCACATTGAGATGCAAACACGAGTCACTGAGCCACTTTGTAACCTGGACCATTACAGTAGTGAGTTCTTGTGCAGCTTGTTGTTTGCTCTTTGCATGCACATATATCACTGTATCATCTGCATACATTTGAACTTCAGACCCAGTACAGACAGAAGGCAGATCATGAATGTACAGGCTGAACAGGAGGGGCCCCAGTATTGACCCTTGGGGCACGCCCACATCATAGCTACGAGTGGGCGACAGCTCATTGCTCACTCTGACACACTGAGTTCTGCCTTCAAGGTATGATTTCATCCATCTCAAGGCATCAGGGGAAAAGATGAACTATTGAGTAGTTTGTTGCTATTGAGTAGTTTGTTGCTATTGAGTAGTTTGTTGCTATTGAGTAGTTTGTTGCTATTGAGTAGTTTGTTGCTATTGATTGAGTAGTTTGTTGCTATTGAGTAGTTTGTTGCTATTGAGTAGTTTGTTGCTATTGAGTAGTTTGTTGCTATTGAGTAGTTTGTTGCTATTGAGTAGTTTGTTGCTATTGAGTAGTTTGTTGCTATTGAGTAGTTTGTTGCTATTGAGTAGTTTGTTGATATTGAGTAGTTTGTTGCTATTGAGTAGTTTGTTGCTATTGAGTAGTTTGTTGCTATTGAGTAGTTTGTTGCTATTGAGTAGTTTGTTGCTATTGAGTAGTTTGTTGCTATTGAGTAGTTTGTTGCTATTGAGTAGTTTGTTGCTATTGAGTAGTTTGTTGCTATTGAGTAGTTTGTTGCTATTGAGTAGTTTGTTGCTATTGAGTAGTTTGTTAGTCCGAGTTCTAGTGTCTGTTATATGTCACTATGGGCGTTTTCACACAAAGTTAGTTTGCTATAGTTCTAATCAGTTTGTTTATTTTCTACATAGTATGTTTTCATTGGGTCTGGTCGGTTTCACATTGCTAAATGAATGAAAGTGCCTAAACCAAACCACGTGTTCTTCATGCCGGTTGACTCATTATAGGTTGTTTTTGTACAGTACTTTAACCTAATACTCCCAACGTAGAGGATGCTGCGCAGCCTAATCAGGTGAACATTAAAATGTGTGACTTCTTTACAAGGTCAATTCATGATGTTCGCACATAGTACATCCACTTTAAACAGGATAAAGGTCAGGCCACCGCTGTGTTGTAAACGTCGCAAAATGCAGACGAAAAGTGACCTGTAATGGAGATTAAAATGGTGTGTTATTTAAGCAGCTCTGTATCTGTTCAACCCAAATAATACAGAGATTCACTGAAACTCACTCAATGTGTTTCTCTATTTCCTTTGAGAATGAACACGTTTCTGTGTGACTCACCAGTAGCTGGATGACTTGTCTCTCTAGAGAGAGAGAGAGACGAAACACTCAAGCTCTTAATAAAAGCTCTTATTTATCTTTGTAAATATTTTTATGGTCTTTGTTCGTAAAATAAATTTAAAAAAAACGGAGATATAAAGTTTGTCAGCAGCATGTGAACTCATAGTGATATAAATGTTAACCCCCCCCAAGCCATGATATAAATGTTAACCCCCCCGAGCCATGATATAAATGTTAACCCCCCCGAGCCATGATATAAATGTTAACCCCCCCCGAGCCATGATATAAATGTTAACCCCCCCGAGCCATGATATAAATGTTAACCCCCCCGAGCCATGATATAAATGTTAACCCCCCCCGAGCCATGATATAAATGTTAACCCCCCCCCGAGCCATGATATAAATGTTAACCCCCCCCGAGCCATGATATAAATGTTAACCCCCCCCCCCCCCCCCCCCGAGCCATGATGGAGGACTGTGGAAGAGCAGGTTTAGTATTGGTATAATATAACTTCACCAAATCAAGGGTTTCCAGCATTAGTTAGGATGGATTTAACCACCCCATCTACAAAACTGAGAAGCATCTTCCTTTACAAATGGAAAAAATTTGCAAAATGTTTAATGATATTCCAGCTTGTATGTGACATAAAAACAATGATAGTTTGTCACAAGGCTATTCTGCAGTCAGATAAGAGCCATTTTGTTTCAACAAAAGGGTTTCAAATGTATCCATCTTCAGAATCGATCAAGGTCCTGAAAAAGGGGCGTGTTTATAACTGGTTCAGAAAGTGACAGAACTACAGATAAGAACGGTACTGGTTTACTGTATGTATCTTAGCTTTTGAAATGAAAGTAACCTTTCAGATAAAGGTAACTCAGAAATTGCATTGCCTCACTTTGAGCTTAAAACAAATATACAGTGGGGAGAACAAGTATCTGATACACTGCCGATTTTGCAGGTTTTCCTACATACAAAGCATGTAGAGGTCTGTAATTTTTATCATAGGTACACTACAACTGTGAGAGACGGAATCTAAAATCCAGAAAATTACATTGTATGATTTTTAAGTAATTAATTAGCATTTTATTAGGAGGCTTGTCATTACCTTCACTCCCAGGTTAAACACAGAATATGTAGTATTGGTAAGGGTCGTTGGACTTTTTAATCATGTGAGATTATGGTTAGAAAAGATCTCGGTGGATATTTTGTCTTATTCCCAGATTTCTAATTATGCCTTTCCCAAAACTACATACTCAAGCCTTAATAAGTGTTGCCTACTCAAGTTGAGTAAATGCCAGACATTTCCAAACATCCCAAGTAGCATTACTTCCTCAACAATGTGTCCATTTCAGTTCATACTGGATCATTTTCAAACACAAGGTGTAAAACCCCAAAAAAGAGTCAACCCCAGTGACAAACCACTTAACTTACTTGAGCAGGTCACAACTGACTAAAATAACTGAAATGTTTGGCCCAGGAGGAACTAGCCTGTAGTTGTTCAAAGTCCATTATCTTCCTGAGCATTATCTTCCTGAGCAGAGTACAGACGTATTGGCCCAGGAGGAACTAGCCTATAGTTGTTTAAAGTCCATTATCTTCCTGAGCATTATCTTCCTGAGCAGAGTACAGACGTATTGGCCCAGGAGGAACTAGCCTATAGTTGTTCAAAGTCCATTATCTTCCTGAGCAGAGTACAGACGTACATTAATTATGTCTCTTCTTCTCCACTACTTTGTGTTTTCTTGCTGAGGATCTCTGCTGCGGCGGATGGATTGATTCCAGCAAAACATCTGTGAAAACAAAGAGCACATCCAGGCAACATTTTAGAAAGATGATTATGTCCCCTGATGTCTTCAATAGTGTCTGAAGTGTCTTGCATTACCTCTGTACATTGTCCCCAGTGTTTATGCTCTGAACAAGGAACCTTACAAACTTATTTAAATTTGTTTATTCTTTATTTAACCAGGCAAGTCAGTTAAGAACAAATTCTTATGTTCAATGACGGCCTAGGAACAATGGGTTAACTGCCTGTTCAGGGGCAGAATGACAGATTTGTACCTTGTCAGCTCGGGGATTCGAACTCGCAACCTTCCGGTTACTAGTCCAACACTCTAAACACTAGGCTACCCTGCTGCCCCTTTTCAACATATCTTGACTCAATGAACCTGCCAAACCAAGCGCTGATACAAAACACCTCACTTTAAAGCCCCTCCCCCAGTGGCATTCTCCCCAGAGAAAAGAAGCATCTTCTTGTTGACCTTTGGATGAACTCTAAGGTGAAGCCTCCTCCTTGGTACTGCAGACTGAAGGTGTAGAATGAGGAGAAAAGAAGCTGCCAGTTGGAGTGGACCGTCATCACCGCCTCCTTCTCCATGCCGACATCACCACCTCCTTCTCCATGCCGACATCACCACCTCCTTCTCCATGCCGACATCACCACCTCCTTCTCCATGCCGACATCACCACCTCCTTCTCCATGCCGACATCACCACCTCCTTCTCCATGCTTATCATCCATTTGGCAGCAGCCATTGTGTCACCTGAAATCAGATCACATTTATGTTTCACAATTCACTGTATATAGACTTTCTTCTGTGTTATTGACTGTACGTTTGTTTTACTCCATGTGTAACTCTGTGTTGTTGTTTGTGTCTCACTGCTTTGCTTTATCTTGGCCAGGTCGCAGTTGTAAATAAGAACTTGTTCTCAACTGGCCTATCTATCATACACTAACCTACTAACCTAAGTTGGTAGGTGATCACACCACTAGAGGGACCACATGTATATAATCAGCTGTGCCCTTAGGTGGGCTGCAGAACTTACTCTGAAACATACACGCTGTGTTTCCATTGTCATCTTCTGTCTGCAGTTGCATTAATAAAGGTGTGACTGGTTTACTTAAAGAAGACATTGTCTGACTGCTGATTTCAATAATAAGCCAATGATTGACAAGGAAAAAGGAACCCCGACACTTGATAATCTTTCCTTTTTTTCTGCCATCGTTGCATCCATTTATTCCAGGATTGAGCCCACCATTTATTCCAGGATTGAGACCACCATTTATTCCAGGATTGAGCCCACCATTTATTCCAGGATTGAGACCACCATTTATTCCAGGATTGAGACCACCATTTATTCCAGGATTGAGCCCACCATTTATTCCAGGATTGAGCCCACCATTTATTCCAGGAAAGAGCCCACCATTTAACCCAGGATTGAGAACACCATTTATTCCAGGATTGAGACTTACTGCCAGTAACCTGAAGTGGTTGTAGAGTTCCTTCTGTGTGAAGAGGTATGGCCACTTACTCCTCAGCTCAGCTATCTTAAATGCTGGGCTAGTGTTGATGGCACAGCGCTGTAAGTGAAATGTTGCTTGCATGAGCTGCGAGAGTTGTCCTCTGTCACCTCCTGCTGGCCCTTCTCTGGAAGTGAAATGTTGCTTGCATGAGCTGCGAGAGTTGTCCTCTGTCACCTCCTGCTGGCCCTTCTCTGGAAGTACCTTGTGCCTCTGACAGTGATATCATTTGAAACAACTGTGTTGTCAGATTTGAAGTGAAATGCAGCAACCGAAGCCTCAATATTCTTGCTGTAATCACTGGCATGAAAGTCAGTTCCCTTTTCTACCTGAATGAGAGGCCGAAATAAACTGCCAGCACTTAAAAAAGGCTTGGAACAGTTGGTGTCTCTCTGCTAGAGTCCCACTTAGATTGTTAAAGTGGTGCAATTTCTGTGCACACTGCTTGAAGTAAGTATGCTTACTTTCAAACCGCAACGTCCAGAGATGAATAAGTGGGCCGACCCTAACGATAAGCCGGGGTAATGGCAGAGATAATGGTGCTTTGGTTTGAGGGGGAATAAGTGGGCCGACCCTAACGATAAGCCGGGGTAATGGCAGAGATAATGGTGCTTTGGCTTGAGGGGGAATAAGTGGGCCGCCCCTAACGATAAGCCGGGGTAATGGCAGAGATAATGGTGCTTTGGCTTGAGGGGGAATAAGTGGGCCGACCCTAACGATAAGCTGGGGTAATGGCAGAGATAATGGTGCTTTGGCTTGAGGGGGAATACGTGGGCCGACCCTAACGATAAGCCGGGGTAATGGCAGAGATAATGGTGCTTTGGCTTGAGGGGGAATAAGTGGGCCGACCCTAACGATAAGCCGGGGTAATGGCAGAGATAATGGTGCTTTGGCTTGAGGGGGAATAAGTGGGCCGACCCTAACGATAAGCCGGGGTAATGGCAGAGATAATGGTGCTTTGGCTTGAGGGGGAATAAGTGGGCCGAACCTAACGTTAAGCTGGGGTAATGGCAGAGATAATGGTGCTTTGGCTTGAGGGGGAATAAGTGGGCCGACCCTAACGATAAGCCGGGGTAATGGCAGAGATAATGGTGCTTTGGCTTGAGGGGGAATAAGTGGGCCGACCCTAACGATAAGCTGGGGTAATGGCAGAGATAATGGTGCTTTGGCTTGAGGGGGAATAAGTGGGCCGACCCTAACGATAAGCCGTGGTAATGGCAGAGATAATGGTGCTTTGGCTTGAGGGGGAATAAGTGGGCCGTACCTAACGTTAAGCTGGGGTAATGGCAGAGATAATGGTGCTTTGGCTTGAGGGGGAATAAGTGGGCCGACCCTAAAGATAAGCTGGGGTAATGGCAGAGATAATGGTGCTTTGGCTTGAGGGGGAATAAGTGGGCCGTACCTAACGTTAAGCTGGGGTAATGGCAGAGATAATGGTGCTTTGGCTTGAGGGGGAATAAGTGGGCCGACCCTAAAGATAAGCTGGGGTAATGGCAGAGATAATGGTGCTTTGGCTTGAGGGGGAATAAGTGGGCCGACCCTAACGATAAGCCGGGGTAATGGCAGAGATAATGGTGCTTTGGCTTGAGGGGGAATAAGTGGGCCGACCCTAACGATAAGCCGGGGTAATGGCAGAGATAATGGTGCTTTGGCTTGAGGGGGAATAAGTGGGCCGAACCTAACGTTAAGCTGGGGTAATGGCAGAGATAATGGTGCTTTGGCTTGAGGGGGAATAAGTGGGCCGACCCTAACGATAAGTTGCGGTAATGGCAGAGATAATGGTGCCTTGGTTTGAGGGGGAATAAGTGGTCCGAACCTAACGATAAGCTGGGGTAATGGCAGAGATACTGGTCAGCAGTAATGGCTGATGCACATATATATCCGACCATTTGTCTTCGAAGTTAAATCAACTGCCATACACCACTATCTGGTGTATTTTTGCACCCATCTCCTACGAAGAGGAGGACTGCTCTCAACAGACACCGGTTCTGTACAGTATGTCCACTTAGCTTCTCACTGCCAGGGCTGATCTCTGGAGGTTTGTCTTTAGCATCACTTACAAGGTATTTCAATTGGCTGATGCATCTGTTCAATTCTAAATATGTCAAATGTTTCTCTTGATTTGACCAAATGATTCATGGACAGTGCAAGGTCAACAGAGACAATGCCCTCGAAGAGGTCATGACCCTGGCAAGGAGGCAGTCCAGGCTGGCAAACATGGAAGTACCTAAGCTCATTAAATAGAGGATCAAATGTGACACCTAAGGTTGCACATTTTGGGGTAATAAAGGTGGACCACTTTCTGTGGGAATTAACGGGAATATATGCAAATGAATAGAGTGGGTTAGGTCTGCTCTATCCCAAATTAATAGAGTGGGTTAGGTCTGCTCTATCCCAAATTAATAGAGTGGGGTAGGTCTGCTCTATCCCAAATTAATAGAGTGGGTTATAGGTCTGCTCTATCCCAAATTAATAGAGTGGGTTAGGTCTGCTCTATCCCAAATTAATAGAGTGGGTTAGGTCTGCTCTATCCCAAATTAATAGAGTGGGTTAGGTCTGCTCTATCCCAAATTAATAGAGTGGGTTAGGTCTGCCCTATCCCAAATTAATAGAGTGGGTTAGGTCTGCTCTATCCCAAATTAATAGAGTGGGTTAGGTCTGCTCTATCCCAAATTAATAGAGTGGGTTAGGTCTGCTCTATCCCAAATTAATAGAGTGGGTTAGGTCTGCTCTATCCCAAATTAATAGAGTGGGTTAGGTCTGTCCTGTTGTCATGTTGAGGTCCTTGCCGCAGGGGTGGGGGGCATGGGGTGGGCAGAAGGGGCATAGATCTGATATGCGGGGTCTATATAGGGTGTGGCCAGGGTTTGCTTGGGTCTTAGCTGGTTTGGGTGTGGCTGGTGATGCTGTGGTCTGGGTGTAGGTCCTCTTGGAGTGGGATCTCTCGGTGCAGGTCCTTCAGGAGGGGATCTTGCAGGTCTGGGAGTGTGTCTCGCTGGTCTAGGCGGGGTGTTCATTGCTCTGTTGCTCCTATGTGAAGTGCTGGGCCTACGGTTGAGGGTGATGTCCTTCAGGGTCCTGGCAAAAGTTGGGATTGCTCCCTTGTAGAGGTGAATCTGGTCATAAAGGCTGTTCCAAGTCCAGGGTGGAGTGATTGGCCAGGTGGACATTAGGTATCTCTCTTTCTTCTAGCAGTCTGCATTATCACCAAAGATGGAACAATGACACAGATATTTCACCGGATGTAAAAATGTGAAGCATCCGCAACGGGTGAAAATGGAACCAGATCAATTTTGGACAATTTTCTCATCTATGAAACATTTGATATTAAAGTTTTCAGTTTCCAAAAGTAGAATCTGTTAACTTTGTAGACTTTACCCTTTGCCAAAGTCTTAAAATATTGTGTTGTTTAGAAGCAAAGGCACATTTAGTTATTGCACACGCGCACTTCACAGAGTAGGCTTCCCTAACGGAAATATGCAAATGCATGCTAGAACGCGCCAACGTGATCTCCCTAGCTTGTGTTCGGCTCTGCCCACCTCCTTGCTTGTTCTGCCCACTATGACTCATCTGTTACCATTGGAAACAACAGGCTGTGGTCTATCTTGATTTCATCATAAAAATATTTCCCATCACTCGCTCTCCTCCTGCCTCTCTCTCTTTCCTCGACCACTCTGCAGTATCATTCTCCTCCTGCCTCTCTCTCTTTCCTCAACCACTCTGCAGTATCATTCTCCTCCTGCCTCTCTCTCTTTCCTCAACCACTCTGTAGTATCAACCCACTCTATTAATTTGGGATAGAGCAGACCTAACCCACTCTATTAATTTGGGATAGAGCAGACCTAACCCACTCTATTAATTTGGGATAGAGCAGACCTCAACCACTCTGCAGTATCATTCTCCTCCTGTCTCTCTCTCTTTCCTCAACCACTCTGCAGTATCATTCTCCTCCTGCCTCTCTCTTTCCTCAACCACTCTGCAGTATCATTCTCCTCCTGCCTCTCTCTCTTTCCTCAACCACTGTAGTATCATTCTCCTCCTGCCTCTCTCTCTTTCCTCAAACACTCTGTAGTATCATTCTCCTCCTGTCTCTCTCTCTCTTTCCTCCATCATTCTGTAGTATCATTCTCCTCCTGTCTCTCTCTCTTTCCTCAACCATTCTGTAGTATCATTCTCCTCCTGTCTCTCTCTCTTTCCTCAACCACTCTGTAGTATCATTCTCCTCCTGTCTCTCTCTCTTTCCTCAACCACTCTGCAGTATCATTCTCCTCCTGTCTCTCTCTCTTTCCTCAACCACTCTGTAGTATCATTCTCCTCCTGTCTCTCTCTCTTTCCTCAACCACTCTGCAGTATCATTCTCCTCCTGCCTCTCTCTCTTTCCTCAACCACTCTGCAGTATCATTCTCCTCCTGTCTCTCTCTTTCCTCAACCACTCTGCAGTATCATTCTCCTCCTGCCTCTCTCTTTCCTCAACCACTCTGTAGTATCATTCTCCTCCTGCCTCTCTCTTTCCTCAACCACTCTGCAGTATCATTCTCCTCCTGCCTCTCTCTTTCCTCAACCACTCTGCAGTATCATTCTCCTATTGTCTCTCTCTCTTTCCTCAACCACTCTGCAGTATCATTCTCCTCCTGCCTCTCTCTCTTTCCTCAACCACTCTGCAGGATCATTCTCCTCCTGCCTCTCTCTCTTTCCTCAACCACTCTGCAGTATCATTCTCCTCCTGCCTCTCTCTCTTTCCTCAACCACTATGTAGTATCATTCTCCTCCTGACTCTCTCTTTCCTCAACCACTCTGCAGTATCATTCTCCTCCTGACTCTCACTTTCCTCAACCACTCTGCAGTATCATTCTCCTCCTGCCTCTCTCTCTCTCCTCAACCACTCTGCAGTATCATCTCCTCCTGCCTCTCTCTTTCCTCAACCACTCTGCAGTATCATTCTCCTCCTGACTCTCACTTTCCTCAACCACTCTGCAGTATCATTCTCCTCCTGCCTCTCTCTCTTTCCTCAACCACTCTGCAGTATCATTCTCCTCCTGACTCTCACTTTCCTCAACCACTCTGCAGTATCATTCTCCTCCTGCCTCTCTCTCTTTCCTCAACCACTCTGCAGTATCATTCTCCTCCTGACTCTCACTTTCCTCAACCACTCTGCAGTATCATTCTCCTCCTGCCTCTCTCTCTTTCCTCCATCATTCTGTAGTATCATTCTCCTCCTGCCTCTCTCTCTTTCCTCCATCATTCTGTAGTATCATTCTCCTCCTGCCTCTCTCTTTCCTCAACCACTCTGCAGTATCATTCTCCTCCTGCCTCTCTCTCTTTCCTCAACCACTCTGCAGTATCATTCTCCTCCTGTCTCTCTCTCTTTCCTCAACCACTCTGCAGTATCATTCTCCTCCTGCCTCTCTCTTTCCTCAACCACTCTGCAGTATCATTCTCCTCCTGCCTCTCTCTCTTTCCTCAACCACTGTAGTATCATTCTCCTCCTGCCTCTCTCTCTTTCCTCAAACACTCTGTAGTATCATTCTCCTCCTGTCTCTCTCTCTCTTTCCTCCATCATTCTGTAGTATCATTCTCCTCCTGTCTCTCTCTCTTTCCTCAACCATTCTGTAGTATCATTCTCCTCCTGTCTCTCTCTCTTTCCTCAACCACTCTGTAGTATCATTCTCCTCCTGTCTCTCTCTCTTTCCTCAACCACTCTGCAGTATCATTCTCCTCCTGTCTCTCTCTCTTTCCTCAACCACTCTGTAGTATCATTCTCCTCCTGTCTCTCTCTCTTTCCTCAACCACTCTGCAGTATCATTCTCCTCCTGCCTCTCTCTCTTTCCTCAACCACTCTGCAGTATCATTCTCCTCCTGTCTCTCTCTTTCCTCAACCACTCTGCAGTATCATTCTCCTCCTGCCTCTCTCTTTCCTCAACCACTCTGTAGTATCATTCTCCTCCTGCCTCTCTCTTTCCTCAACCACTCTGCAGTATCATTCTCCTCCTGCCTCTCTCTTTCCTCAACCACTCTGCAGTATCATTCTCCTATTGTCTCTCTCTCTTTCCTCAACCACTCTGCAGTATCATTCTCCTCCTGCCTCTCTCTCTTTCCTCAACCACTCTGCAGGATCATTCTCCTCCTGCCTCTCTCTCTTTCCTCAACCACTCTGCAGTATCATTCTCCTCCTGCCTCTCTCTCTTTCCTCAACCACTATGTAGTATCATTCTCCTCCTGACTCTCTCTTTCCTCAACCACTCTGCAGTATCATTCTCCTCCTGACTCTCACTTTCCTCAACCACTCTGCAGTATCATTCTCCTCCTGCCTCTCTCTCTCTCCTCAACCACTCTGCAGTATCATCTCCTCCTGCCTCTCTCTTTCCTCAACCACTCTGCAGTATCATTCTCCTCCTGACTCTCACTTTCCTCAACCACTCTGCAGTATCATTCTCCTCCTGCCTCTCTCTCTTTCCTCAACCACTCTGCAGTATCATTCTCCTCCTGACTCTCACTTTCCTCAACCACTCTGCAGTATCATTCTCCTCCTGCCTCTCTCTCTTTCCTCAACCACTCTGCAGTATCATTCTCCTCCTGACTCTCACTTTCCTCAACCACTCTGCAGTATCATTCTCCTCCTGCCTCTCTCTCTTTCCTCCATCATTCTGTAGTATCATTCTCCTCCTGCCTCTCTCTCTTTCCTCCATCATTCTGTAGTATCATTCTCCTCCTGCCTCTCTCTTTCCTCAACCACTCTGCAGTATCATTCTCCTCCTGCCTCTCTCTCTTTCCTCAACCACTCTGCAGTATCATTCTCCTCCTGTCTCTCTCTCTTTCCTCAACCACTCTGCAGTATCATTCTCCTCCTGCCTCTCTCTTTCCTCAACCACTCTGCAGTATCATTCTCCTCCTGTCTCTCTCTCTTTCCTCAACCACTCTGCAGTATCATTCTCCTCCTGCCTCTCTCTCTTTCCTCAACCACTCTGCAGTATCATTCTCCTCCTGCCTCTCTCTTTCCTCAACCACTCTGCAGTATCATTCTCCTCCTGTCTCTCTCTCTTTCCTCAACCACTCTGCAGTATCATTCTCCTCCTGCCTCTCTCTCTTTCCTCAACCACTCTGCAGTATCATTCTCCTCCTGCCTCTCTCTCTTTCCTCAACCACTCTGCAGTATCATTCTCCTCCTGTCTCTCTCTCTTTCCTCCATCATTCTGTAGTGACTCTCACCGCTTCAACTAAACTCAATTTACACAAATGAATCATTATAAACACGTTAATAATAAAACATAATGATAACTATAATAATACACACATGAAACAACTTCCAAAGACCATTTCCACACTCAAAGCCGAACAATGTGTGAATGGTAGCTATTTATATGTTTATTATAGAGAAGGTTTCTAATCAAAACATCACTGTCCTCCTCTCTGAGTGAAGGTGTAGTAACAAATACAGACATAATGAATCCAAAATGTGTCTGTCTGTCAGTTACTCTGACGACGGCTACTTTTCATTCAAAACATCACTGTCCTCCTCTCTGAGTGAAGGTGTAGTAACAAATACAGACATAATGAATCCAAAATGTGTCTGTCTGTCAGTTACTCTGACGACGGCTACTTTTCATTCAAAACATCATTGTCCTCCTCTCTGAGTGAAGGTGTAGTAACAAATACAGACATAATGAATCCAAAATGTGTCTGTCTGTCAGTTACTCTGACGACGGCTACTTTTCATTCAAAACATCATTGTCCTCCTCTCTGAGTGAAGGTGTAGTAAAAAATACAGACATAATGAATCCAAAATGTGTCTGTCTGTCAGTTACTCTGACGACGGCTACTTTTCATTCAAAACATCATTGTCCTCCTCTCTGAGTGAAGGTGTAGTAACAAATACAGACATAATGAATCCAAAATGTGTCTGTCTGTCAGTTACTCTGACGACGGCTACTTTTCATTCAAAACATCATTGTCCTCCTCTCTGAGTGAAGGTGTAGTAACAAATACAGACATAATGAATCCAAAATGTGTCTGTCTGTCAGTTACTCTGACGACGGCTACTTTTCATTCAAAACATCATTGTCCTCCTCTCTGAGTGAAGGTGTAGTAACAAATACAGACATAATGAATCCAAAATGTGTCTGTCTGTCAGTTACTCTGACGACGGCTACTTTTCATTCAAAACATCATTGTCCTCCTCTCTGAGTGAAGGTGTAGTAAAAAATACAGACATAATGAATCCAAAATGTGTCTGTCTGTCAGTTACTCTGACGACGGCTACTTTTCATTCACAGAGTTTGGATTTGAACTGAGCCAAATATCTCCATCTCATCACACATGATTTTGAACTGAGGGTACAGGGGCTCAGTGAACGTGGTGTGGAATGTGTACAGGTGGGCCGGTGTACCAGAGGAGACGCTGTAAAAGGACAGAGTGCCGGCCGGAAAGTCAAGATACACTCCTATACACTTTGGGTCCGGTCTGGGTACTGATACAACTGAGAAACTGTTACTATGAATAAATGTGTACTGTTCATTGCAGCAGAAAAGCCCCCAAGACCTCTTCTTAATATCCCATCTGGGTGTATATGTCACCCCAATGTCAACCCAGCCAGTCCATTCAACCTGCCAGTAGAAACGACCATCAGACAGGGGCTCCCTGCAGCGTACTTTGGCCCACTTATCCGTCTTTTTGGGCCGAACTGAGTAATCGGAGTCATCTGAATCCGAGAAATCAAAATGAGGATATGTGTGAACCTGCGTTCTCCTCACCACCCTCGTGTTGTCCTCGGACAGAGTCAGGTCACCATCTGCTGACATACCGTCCAGCTGCAGCTGGCAGGCGTCTGTAGTAAGACAAAGCGGCAGAAACACGTTATGTTCTCTTCACAATTTGCTTAAAAAAAAGCTACCTTTAATTTTTCTAAATGTAGTTTGATGACTCACATTTCCTCAGGCCTGGTTTGATTCTGGACTCTCCACCATGGTCCACACTGTGGGACAGAAATAATAAAGTCATGTAGGACCTATTGAACCTGATTACAGTGGAGATTGCCTTGATGATTTCACTATAGAAATTAGGGTCTTGAAAGTCCATTGAGCAATGAGGTGTTAACAAATCAAATCACATTTTATTGGTCACATACACATGGTTAGTAGATGTTATTGGTCACATACACATGGTTAGTAGATGTTATTGCAAGTGTAGTGAAATTCTTGTACTTCTAGTTCCGACAGTGCAGAAATATCTAACAAGTAATCTAACAATTCCCCAACAACTATCTAATACACACAGATCTAAAGGGGTGAATGAGAATATGTACGTATAAGTGTATGGATGAGCGATGGCCGAGCGACATAGGCAAGGTGCAATAGATGGTATAACATTTCATAATGTAAGCATTATTCAAGTGGCATTATTTAAAGTGGCATTGTTTAAAGTGACTCGTGATCCATTTATTAAAGTGTCCAGTGATTGGGTCTCAATGTAGGCAGCAGCCTCTCTGAGTTAGTGATTGCTGTTGAGCAGTCTGATGGCCTTGAGATCGAAGCTGTTATTCAATCTCTCGGTCCCAGCTTTGATGCACCTGTACTGACCTCGCCTTCTGGATGATAGCGGGGTGAACAGGCAGTGGCTCGGGTGGTTGTCGTCCTTGATGATCTTTTTGGCTTCCTGTGACATCGGGTGGTGTAGGTGTCATGGAGGGCAGGTAGTTTGCCCCCGGTGATGCGTTGTGCAGACCGCACCACCCTCTGGAGAGCCTTGCGGTTGAGGGCGGTGCAGCTGCCGTACCAGGCTGTGATACAGACCGACAGGATGCTCTCGATTGTGCATCTGTAAAAGCTTGTCAGGGTTTTGGGTGACAAGCCAAATTTCGCTGTGGTGCCTTCTTCACGACACTGTCTGTGTGGGTAGACCATTTCAGTTTGTCTGTGATGTGTACGCCCAGGAACTTAAAAATGTCCACCTTCTCAACTGCTGTCCCTTCGATGTGGATGGGGGGGTGCTCCCTTTGCTGTTTCCTGAATTCCACGATCATCTCCTTTGTTTTGTTGACGTTGAGAGAGAGAGGTTGTTTTCCTGACACCACACTCAGAGTGCACTCACCTCCTCTCTGTAGGCTCTCTACTGTTGTGTCGCCTGCAAACTTGATGATTGATTTGGAGGCGTGCATGGCCACGCAGTCATGGATGAACAGGGAGTACAGAAGAGGGCTGATTACACATCTTTGAGGGGCCCCAGTGTTGAGGGTCAGCGAAGTGGAGATGTTGTTTTCTACCTTCACCACCTGGGGGTGGCCCGTCAGAAAGTCCAGGACCCAGTTGCACAGGGCGGGGTTCAGACCCAGGGCCTCCAGCTTGATGATGAGCTTGGAGGGTACTATGATATTGAATGCTGAGCTGTAGTCAATGAAGAGTATTCTTAAATAGGTTTTCTTTTTGTCCAGATGGGACAAATGTGATGTCGATTGCGTCATCTGTGGACCTGTTGGGGCGGTATGCAAACTGATGTGGGTCTAGGGTGGCCGGTAAGGTGGCGGTGATATGATCCTTGACGAGCCTCTCAAAGCACTTCATGATGGCAGAAGTAAGTGCTACGGGGCAGTAGTAATTTAGTTCAGTTATCTTTGCCTTCTTGGGTACAGGAACAATGGTAGCCATCTTGAAGCATGTGGGGACAACAGACTGGGATAGGGAGCGATTGAATATGTCCGTAAACACACCAGCCAGCTGGTCTGCGCATGCTCTGAGGGCGCGGCTGGGGATGCCGTCTGGGCCTGCAGCCTTGCGAGGGTTGACACGTTTAAATGTTTTCCCTCACGTCAGCCACGGAGAAGGAGAGGGGCTGGCGCAATCTCTGTTAGCGAGCCGTGATGGTGTCACTGTATTATCCTCAAAGTGGGCAAAGAAGGTGTTTAGTTTGTCTGGATGCGTGACTTTAGTGTACGTGTTTTTTGTATTTTGTGATTTCCTGTAGACCCTGCCACATACGCCTTGTGTCTGAGCCGTTGAATTGCGACTCCACCTTGTCCCTGTACCGGCATTCTCGCTTGTTAGATTGCCTTGCGTAGGGAATAACTACTCTGATTATATTCAGACCTCTTTCCATGGTTAAATGCGGATCGCACTTTCAGTTTTGCGCGACTGCCACCATCCATCCACGGTTTCTGGTTAGGGTAGTTTTTAAATATATATTTTTTTACCCACTTTTTCTCCCCAATGTGGTAGTATCCAATTATTAGTAGTTACTATCTTGTCTCATCGCTACAACTCCCGTACGGGCTCGGGAGAGACGAAGGTCTGAAACACAACCCAACCAAGCCACACTGCTTCTTAACACAGCGCGCATCCAACCCGGAAGCCAGCCGCACCAATGTGTCGGAGGAAACACCGTGCACCTGGCGACCTTGGTTAGCGTGCACTGCGCCCGGCCCGCCACAGGAATCACTGGTGCACGACGAGACAAGGATATCCCTACCGTCCTTCTTTATAAACACACTCACCGAGTCAGCAAATAGGTCCATGTTGTTCTCTGAGGCTGACTGGAACATATTCCAGCCTCTGTATTCAAAACAATCTTGAAGCGTGGCTTCCGATTGGTCAGACCAGCGTTGAATGTTTCGCGTCACTGGTACATCCTGTTTGAGATTCGTGATCGGATTTGCCGAAGGGAGGGCTTTGTATGCATCGCAGAAGTTAGAGTAGCAGTGGTTGAGATATTAGCACTGCGTGTTGTGCAATCAATATGCTGATAGAATTTAGGTAGACTTGTTCTCAAAATGTGCTTTGTTAAAATCCCCAGCTACAATAAATGCATCCTCCGGATATATAGTTTCCAGTTTACATAGAGTCCAGTGAAGCTGTTTGAGGGAGAACGTACATAGCTGTGACTATAACTGACGAGAATTCTCTTGGTAGGTAAAATGGCCGGCATTTGATTGTAAGGAATTCTAGGTCGGGGGAGCAAAAGGACTTGATGTTGTTATGATTACACCATGAGTCGTTAATAGTGAAGCATAAACCCCCACCCTTCTTCCCAGAGAGGTGTTTATCTCTGTCGGCACGATGCATGGAGAAGCCCAGTGCCTGAATCGATTCCAACAACATATCCCAAGAGAGCCATGTTTCCGTGAAACAGAGAATGCTACAATCTCTGATGTCTTTCTGGACGGCAACCCTTGCTCGAATTTTGTCTACCTTGTTGTCAAGAGACTCGACAGTGGCGAGTAGTATACTCGGGAGCGGTGAGCGATGTGCAGGTCTACGGAGCCTGACAGGAGGCCACTCTGTCTGCCTCTTCTACATCGCCGTTGTTTTGGGTCGGAATAGATCGATTGTCCTGGGTGGTGGTCCGGACAGAGGATCCGCTTCTGGAAAGTCATTCTGGTCGTAATGTTGGTAAGTTGACGTTGCTCTTATTTCCAATAGTTCTTCCCGGCTGTATGTAATAAGACTTAAGATTTCCTGGGGTCACAATGTAAGAAATAATAAAAACAATGAAAAATACTGCATAGTTTCCTAAGAACGTGAAGCGAGGTGACCATCTCTGTCGGCGCAATTTACAGAAGCAAAAGTCACATCAACTACATTTTCCATTTACCTGAGTTTCTCCAGGCTACAGTGTGGATTTTTCAGTCTATCAGAGAGCAGCTTTACTCCGGAGTCTCCTGGGTGATTGAAGCTCAGGTCCAGTTCTCTCAGGTTGGAGGGGTTTGACTCCAGAGCGGAGGCAAGAAACGTACAGCCTTTCTCTGTGACTAGACAACCAGAAAGCCTACAGAGAGAAGAGACAGCATAAAATAATGAACCACTGCTAGAGTATATATTTTTTAAAGTTTAAATTCCATTTATATGCGGTTCAATCATTCCTATTCTACTGTTTCTGAGTTCTGAAGTTTACACAATATCAAATATGTATCCTACCTAAGTTATAAGGTTTACAGTATTCTTTTTAAAATGGTATACTTAACCTTCATTTAACAAGGCATGTCAGTTAATTAAGAACAAATTCTTATTTACAATGATGGCCTACCTACAGGGTCAGCCATAGTAGTACGACGCCCCTGGAGCAAATGAAGGTTAAGTGTCTTGATCAAGGACACATCGAAAGGTTTTTCCCCTTGTCGGCTCAGGAATTAGGTTACTGGCCCAAAGCTCTAACCGCTAGGCTACCTGCCACTGTCACAATATCAAATGTGTAATCTACCTAAATTCTGAAGTTTACAGTATGTTTTCACAATATCAAATGTATAATCTACCTAAGAGTCTGTAAGGCACAGTTGGAGTTCCTCAGTCCAGCAGAGAGAATCCTCATTCCAGAGTACCACAGGTTGTTGTCTCTCAGGTCCAGCTCTCTCAGGACTGAGTATGACCACAGTACAGGAGCCAGAGAGACACAGGAAGGTCTGGAGAGATTACACTCCCTTAGCCTTGGGATGGAAAGGGAGAGAATTTAACACTACGTTGTCTTGGTGTTTCCATGGTTACGGTATAGTTTTAAAAATGCAGTAACAAAACGTTTATTCTACTATAACATACAGAAGATGAAACGTAACGGTTTATTTCTCACCCCAGAGTCTGTATCTGACAGTGTGGATCCATCAGTCCAGCAGACAGCAGCTTTACTCCAGAGTCTCCCAGTTTGTTGCAGCCCAGACGCAGCTCCTCGAGCTGAGAGACTGCTATAGCAGAGGACAAACTTCCACAGGACTCCTCCGTAATCTCACAACCAGTCAGTCTGTCCAACATTTAAAATAATGTATTAACAAAATGTAAAGGGGAGCTGTCTTTAATCCAGAATAAATGAACCTATCGGGCCGGTTTCCAGACACAGATGAAGCCAAATCCTGGACTAAGAAGGTAGCTAACAATCAATAGTAAGCGATAAGGGCAATGTTTTTACATAAATGAACAAATCACCAAATGTCAGACCATATATGGAGTTGATTTTTGAAAATGGTACGTATGTCCCAATCCCTTCTATTGATCCTGAACTTCCCCTTTAAACATTTTCATTACTCACCTCAGGATCTTCAGTTTACAGTGTGGACTCATAAGCCCAGTGGAGATCCTCTCCACCCCGGTGTCTGTCAGTTTGTTGTAGCTGAGGTCCAGCTCTGTCAGACATGAGCCAGCTGACTGGAGAGCTGAGGCGACGGTTTCACAAATGTCATCTTTGAGATCACACCCGGTGAGTCTATGTGAAACAACAACAAAAATAATTGAATTGGTCAAACTTGCCAACATGCACACCACCGTCATTTAAGTTGTTTATCATTATAGCTATTGCTTGGTTTCTTTGCAAGAGTAGATTTGAAGGTTACTAATTGTTCAAAACCCATCAGCACTCACCTCAACACAAGTAGCTGGTTGTGAGGTCCCATCAGCACTCACCTCAACACAAGTTGCTGGTTGTGAGCGCCCATCAGCACTCACCTCAACACAAGTAGCTGGTTGTGAGGTCCCATCAGCACTCACCTCAACACAAGTAGCTGGTTGTGAGGTCCCATCAGCACTCACCTCAACACAAGTAGATGGTTGTGAGGTCCCATCAGCACTCACCTCAACACAAGTAGCTGGTTGTGAGGCCCCATCAGCACTCACCTCAACACAAGTAGCTGGTTGTGAGCGCCCATCAGCACTCACCTCAACACAAGTAGCTGGTTGTGAGGTCCCATCAGCACTCACCTCAACACAAGTAGCTGGTTGTGAGGTCCCATCAGCACTCACCTCAACACAAGTAGATGGTTGTGAGGTCCCATCAGCACTCACCTCAACACAAGTAGCTGGTTGTGAGGCCCCATCAGCACTCACCTCAACACAAGTAGCTGGTTGTGAGGTCCCATCAGCACTCACCTCAACACAAGTAGCTGGTTGTGAGGCCCCATCAGCACTCACCTCAACACAAGTAGATGGTTGTGAGGTCCCATCAGCACTCACCTCAACACAAGTAGATCGTTGCGAGGTCCGATCAGCACAGCCTTTAGAAGTTCTGGTCCGGATCTTTCCAGGTTGATATGACTAAGGTTAAGTGACTCCAGTCGGCAGTTGGGACTCCTCAGTCCAACAGAAAGGGGTTTCAGGTCCAACAGGGCATTAACGCTGAGGTCCAGCTCTCTCAGGTGGGAGTCGGGCAGCTGTAGTGCAGATGCCACCGTTTCACAGCAACTCGTTGTAAGGCGGCAGCCTCCTAGCCTACAGAGGAGAGGCGTTTATTATGAGAGGTGTGGATGTAGTATAGTACTAATTAAATGGCTAGAAGACATATAGTGACATACTGTATGTACGCATCAACACTTCAACTCACATGGCCTTTCGGCAGCATCGAACAGCTGGGACCAGCCTCTTACGCCCCTCATCTGACGTGTTGTACACTTTCAGGTCCAGTTTGTCCAACACTTCCTCTGACATCAAGAGTACGTATGCCATCGCCGAGCACTGTGCAGGCGTCAGCTTCTTCTCAGGGTTTTGGGATGTCAAGAACCTTTGGATTTCACTCACGAATGAGGTATCGTTCAACTCATTCAAACAGTGGAAGAGATTGATGCACCTCTCTGGGGAGGGATATTGTCTTTGTTTTTCGTCTGAAAGCCTATCCTTGATGTACTGAATGGTCTTCTGGATGCTCTCTGTGTCTCCCTTTGTCTGGAGCTTTAGGCTTTTCAAGAGGATCTGATTGGACTCCAGTGAGATGCCCAGAAGGAAGCGGAGGAAGAGGTCTAGGTGACCGGTCTTGCTGCTCAACGCTTTATCCACAACACTCCTCTGCAAGTCATGCAATGTTTTCTGCTGCTGCTCAGAACCTCTGTGTTGTGGCCTGTAGTCTTCATCCTCGCTCCAGCTATCATTCCTGTAGCCATCATCCCTGTAGCCATCATCCCTGTCATTTGTTCTTGGTAACTCTTGGCAGTCTCTTAAACTCAATGGGTTGACATTTTCACTGGCATATGAGTAAGCAACATAGAGTGCTGCGAAGAACTCTTGAATGGTGAGATGCACAAAGCTGTACATCTTTGCTTGAAACATTGGATCCTCCTCTCTGAAGATCTCTGTGCACATCCCTGAGAGCAAGAAGGCTTCATTGGCATCAATGCCACACTCTCTCAAATGGTCTTCAGAAAACACCAAATTGCTCTTTGCCAGGTTTTGGAAGGCAAGCCTTCCAAGTTTCAGAATGATCTGTACGTCAGACTCTGACAGATTACGAGGATCTGGTTGGTTTTCCCCATGGTACTTCTTGTTCTTCATGTTTGTCAGGGTGAGTAGGAAGCGTATGTACATCTCAGTCAAAGTTTTAGGGGGTTTTCCATGGTCATTTTCACTCAACATTTTCCCAAGAACCATGGCAGTAATCCAACAGAAGACCGGTATGTGGCACATGATGTGGAGGCTTCTTGATGTCTTTATGTGGGAGATAATTTTGCTGGCCAGGTTCTCATCATCACTGAATCTCTTCTTGAAGTATTCTTCCTTCTGTGGGTCGTTGAATCCTCGAACTTCAGTGACACGGTCAAAACAGTCAGAGGGTATCTTATCAACTGCTGCTGGTCGGGAGGTTATCCAGAGGAGAGCTTCAGGAAGCATATTCCCCTTGATGAGGTTTGTCAGCAGCTTGTCCACTGATGTTTTCTCAGTTACATTAGACAACCTCTTGTTGTTATGGAAACACATTTGAAGTTGGCTTTCATCGAGGCCATCAAAGATGAATACAACTTTACCGTTGACCACCTTTTTTGCGTCCTGCATATCTGTTAGTTCAGGGTGGAAGTCACTCAGGAGTTTCAAGAGATTGCAGTCATCTTTGATCAAATTCAAGTCCCTAAATGGAAGTGTGAAGACAAAATCTACATCCTGATTGGCTATTCCTTCTGCCCAGTCAAGGATGAACTTCTGCACTGAGACAGTTTTTCCGATGCCAGCGATGCCCTTTGTCAGCACAGTTCTGATGGGTACCTCTTGTCTGGATTGGGATTTGTCATTATGTTCCTCTGTCTTAGGGTCTAAAGATCTAAAGATGTCATTGCAGTTGATTGCATCGTCTTGAAATGCTTTGGTCCGAGCCGTATCTTCAATCTGCCATACCTCATGCTCCTTATTAACCCCTTCACTCTCTCCAGCTGTGATGTAGAGCTCTGTGTAGATCTTGTCAAGCAATGTTGGGTTTCCCCGTTTTCCAAGCCCCTCAAAGATGCTCCCAAACTTCTTCTTCATGTTGGACTTGTGTTTGTCCTTGACTTTTGGCAGATCTTCATCTAATGAGGAAAGAAAATTGATAGTGTCGTTGGATGTATAAAGTATCTATCTTTTAATCTGCAGTATTCAGTAACATAACAACACAATACCTTCAGTTACTGGTTTCAAAGTCCAATTTCCTGCATGGGCGTACCTTATGAGTGTGTTTGTGTGTGTGTGTGTGTGTGTGTGTGTGTTAGTATGCAATTGGTACATCCATTTTTGGACTTTAAAACAAATTATATCCTGTATACCCATTGATTCTTGAAGAATACAACTTACAAATACCTCATGAGCTTAGTACAACTGTCGTACCCTTTCAGAACACAAAATATTAGCTTAATTGTATTGTATTACTTGACAGGGATACTGCATATTAACTAATCAACATTTCTGTAATAATTGGTCTTGTTTTTGTTGAGCTACAAAAATAACAATAAATAATTGTCTTACCAGCACCGTGCGAAGGTATAGTAACACTGATGTGTTGATAAACTGAACCTGCAACACTGCAGCCAACAAGTTGGGGTGCAGCGACAACAGAACCACCCTGAGCCATAATGGAGGACGGTGGATGAGCAGGTTGAGCCATGATGGAGGACGGTGTAGGGGCAGGTTGAGGAGTAATGGAGGACGAAGGACCAGAATGCTGGACTGGAGCGAGAGACTGAGGAGTCTGATCCATGATATCAGACAGTCAGTGTCCTCCCCCTGAGAGAGACAGAGAGACATAGAGAGACTGAGGAGTCTGATCCATGATATCAGACAGTCAGTGTCCTCGCCCTGAGAGAGACAGAGAGACAACATAAGGATTAAGTTTAACAACAAAAACAAAAACATTTGAGTATGCTAATAGGTTCTTAGCTTATTGGTTATGACAAGGTAAGATAATTGTAATTATTTATTTATGTCCTATATTCCATTCGTTGAAATGACTTAATCTTATAGACTGCTAGTGTCTTTATCATATCACACAGGAACCTGCAGTACAGACTAGTCTTTATCATATCACACAGGGACCTGCAGTACAGACTAGTCTTTATCATATCACACAGGGACCTGCAGTACAGACTAGTCTTTATCATATCACACAGGAACCTGCAGTACAGACTAGTCTTTATCATATCACACAGGGACCTGCAGTACAGACTAGTCTTTATCATATCACACAGGGACCTGCAGTACAGACTAGTCTTTATCATATCACACAGGGACCTGCAGTACAGACTAGTCTTTATCATATCACACAGGGACCTGCAGTACAGACTAGTCTTTATCATATCACACAGGGACCTGCAGTACAGACTAGTCTTTATCATATCACACAGGGACCTGCAGTACAGGCTAGTCTTTATCATAACACACAGGGACCTGCAGTACAGGCTAGTCTTTATCATAACACACAGGGACCTGTCTTGTCCCATCGCTGCAACTCCCATACAGACTCGGAGGAGGTGAAGGTGTGTCCTCCGAAACACAACCCCGCCAAGCTGCACCGCTTCTTGACACAATGCACGCTTAACCCGGATGCCAGATGCACCAATGTGTCGGAACAAGATCTGAGACCGGGATCTGTAGTAACGCAGACCGCTGCACCACTCAGGAGGCCCATAATTATAATTTTTAATAGCTTCCAATCCACATTATCAAAGTGTATTACTTTTTAGGGGCCTCCCAGGTGGCGCAGTGGTCTAGGGCACTGCATCGCAGTGCTAGCTGTGCCACCAGATTTAATAGGCTACCTCCGCCCCTACACTCTAACCACTAGGCTACCTGCCGCCCCTACACTCTAACCACTAAGCTACCTGCCACCCCTACACTCTAACCACTAGGCTACCTGCCACCCCTACACTCTAACCACTAGGTTACCTGCCGCCCCTACACTCTAACCACTAGGCTACTTGCCGCCCCTACACTCTAACCACTAGGCTACCTGCAGCCCCTACACTCTAACCACTAGGCTACCCTGCCGCCCCTACACTCTAACCACTAGGCTACCCTGCCGCCCCTACACTCTAACCACTAGGCTACCTGCCGCCCCTACACTCTAACCACTAGGCTACCTGCCGCACCTACACTCTAACCACTAGGCTACCTGCCGCCCCTACACTCTAACCACTAGGCTACCTGCCGCCCCTACACTCTAACCACTAGGCTACCTGCCGCCCCTACACTCTAACCACTAGGTTACCTGCCGCCCCTACACTCTAACCACTTGGTTAGCTGCCGCCCCTACACTCTAACCACTAGGCTATGCTGCTGTTCCAGTTTCAACTGACCTGAGCCCTAGGACCATGCCCCAGGACTACCTGACATGATGACTCCTTGCTGTCCCCAGTCCACCTGGCCATGCTGCTGCTCCAGTTTCAACTTCCACCTGACTGTGCTGCTGCTCCAGTTTCAACTGTTCTGCCTTATTATTATTCGACCATGCTGGTCATTTATGAACATTTGAACATCTTGGCCATGTTCTGTTATAATCTCCACCCGGCACAGCCAGAAGAGGACTGGCCACCCCACATAGCCTGGTTCCTCTCTAGGTTTCTTCCTAGGTATTGGCCTTTCTAGGGAGTTTTTCCTAGCCACCGTGCTTCTACACCTGCATTGCTTGCTGTTTGGGGTTTTAGGCTGGGTTTCTGTACAGCACTTTGAGATATCAGCTGATGTGCGAAGGGCTATATAAATAAATTTGATTTGATTTGATTTAGGCTACCTGCCGCCCCTACACTCTAACCACTAGGCTACCTGCCGCCCCTACACTCTAACCACTAGGTTACCTGCCGCCCCTACACTCTAACCACTAGGCTACCTGCTGCCCCTACACTCTAACCACTAGGCTACCTGCCGCCCCTACACTCTAACCACTAGGCTACCCTGCCGCCCCTACACTCTAACCACTAGTCTACCTGCCGCCCCTACACTCTAACCACTAGGTTACCTGTCGCCCCTACACTCTAACCACTAGGCTACCCTGCCGCCCCTACACTCTAACCAACTAGGCTACCCTGCCGCCCCTACACTCTAACCACTAGGCTACCTGCCGCCCCTACACTCTAACCACTAGGCTACCTGCCGCCCCTACACTCTAACCACTAGGCTACCCTGCCGCCCCTACACTCTAACCACTAGGCTACCTGCCGCCCCTACACTCTAACCACTAGGCTACCTGCCGCCCCTTCACTCTAACCACTAGGCTACCTGCCGCCCCTACACTCTAACCACTAGGCTACCCTGCCGCCCCTACACTCTAACCACTAGGCTACCTGCCGCCCCTACACTCTAACCACTAGGCTACCCTGACGCCCCTACACTCTAACCACTAGGCTACCCTGCCGCCCCTACACTCTAACCACTAGGCTACCTGCCGCCCCTACACTCTAACCACTAGGCTACCTGCCGCCCCTACACTCTAACCACTAGGCTACCTGCCGCCCCTACACTCTAACCACTAGGCTACCTGCCGCCCCTTCACTCTAACCACTAGGCTACTGCCGCCCCTCGCAATTGTAAATCCAGCCTCTTTCTCTTTCTTTGATGACAACATTTGTCCACAAAGGCCCGTCGTGCCACCATCTTGTTCAAGTGAGCACAACACAACAAGATGAGTCCAAAAATGTCTTATATGCTGCTGTATAAATGGTGTAATATGCCAGGGAGATATGTATACTGTAGCTAAGAAGGTAGTACTAAGTGTATGTTGTGTAGTAAGCTGTTAGTAGCCCATGTAACTCACCCTAATAATTTGGTCTATTTTCACCTCTTAATTTCACCAAACGTTACTGTTCTGACTTGGTGGTGCACATATAGCCTATAACCTGTTTTTGAGAAATGCAATCATCTAATATTGTAAGAGATTTCATTGTCTGCTTGTATGTCTCTTTATTTATCCTACGTCTGACTTGGTGTACAGGGAGAACACTGTAAGAACGGCCCATGTTCTGAATACTGTCGCTGTACATTTCCAAAGCGCTTAACAAATAGTTATATTGACTACGTCAGTCCTAGATTGCTCATTATTGTATTAATCGAAATTATGGATTGCCGCTTATCGTCCCCTGATGCCATAGTTTGTACATCTTAACTGTCAGTAGAAACCACATTTGTTTAAACAAGTCAGCCATATCAGTTATGTTTTTAAAAAAGGCAGTAAATGAGGCTGAATGTTTCGCTGCCACACAAGGCTCTGCTGATAGCCAGGTGTAGCAGTGGTAAGGTGTAGCTTTATGTAGGTCGTAACAGTTTGTGGGCACCGTTTGTCATCGTTATAGTGAAAAGAATGTATTGTTTACTGTTGTGTAGTGGCTTTGCTGACATGCACTCAAAATATTTAGTTTTTTTGCCCCACCAAAATGTACATGCTAAAATCGCCACTGTCCACAACAAGTCAATTTGATCAGGGGAAATGCGCACATTGTTTTTATGCAGATATTACAATATTCACATTCAAATCTGTCGCCAATTTGATGGAAACCTAGCTTATGTTTCTATTAACTTGTCCAGTGATTTTTGTTGTTGTCAACATTTAGAAAGTTTGCATAGAAAATTGATTCGACAATTGCCTGCTAGGGTGCGTTTCCAATTAACTATCTTGTCTCAAAAAAAATAGCTTTGCGTAATGACATCACACCTAAAATAAAATGCCCATTAATGAATGTCTGTCCTCCCACCTATCGGTTTCATGTCTCAGGTAGCCTGTCTGTCCTCCCACCTATCAGTTTCATGTCTCAGGTAGCCTGTCTGTCCTCCCACCTATCAGTTTCATGTCTCAGGTAGCCTGTCTGCCCTCCCACCTGTCGGTTTCATGTCTCAGGTAGCCTGTCTGTCCTCCCACCTATCGGTTTCATGTCTCAGGTAGCCTGTCTGCCCTCCCACCTGTCGGTTTCATGTCTCTGGTAGCCTGTCTGCCCTCCCACCTGTCGGTTTCATGTCTCAGGTAGCCTGTCTGCCCTCCCACCTGTCGGTTTCATGTCTCAGGTAGCCTATCTGCCCTCCCACCTATCGGTTTCATGTCTCAGGTAGCCTGTCTGTCCTCCCACATATCGGTTTCATGTCTCAGGTAGCCTGCGAAAGCCAGCATGGATAGAATGCAATAATTTACTAATATTTGCCATATTGTAATCATTCTCATGTGCCAACGTATCGCCACGGCCCGTGCCATGCTGAAACGTGCACTCTATTAGGTCTTGAAAAATGTAATGGTGTAACTTGCCAGCCAACCAGAAAAGCAAGGCGAAGTCAGAACAATCCTTGTCCTGTTAATAAATTATTTTTCATAGTTGGACGTGACGCTTAAAGTTACATGATGGCATCACGTGACCTCCGTACCTCCAAAAGTAGCCTATTCGGTAATGATCATTTATTCAAGAAACATCGTTTCCATCATACTTTGTCACAATAAAGAAAGTCCGACAAAAGAAAAATCAACACCTGTCGATCTTTTGAAAACGTCTCCTCTATATCTGCCGTTTCCATTACACATGACGCAATTATTATAGATTTTTTGTCCCGACATGGCTTTTGTCGATAGTCCATAGAAACCTGCCTAGAGAAGAGATACACTGTATACATCATGGCATAAGTAGACTAAGTCTGTTCTCCTACCTAAAGATGAAGAAAAAAAAGATGAACCTGATAATTGTTTCTTCGTCTGGCATTCTTTTGATGGCCTTTCGTTTTTACTTCCTTGTTGAGCGCTATTTGCGAATTTTGAAGTTAACGTCAAAGTTACTTACTCTTTTTGTGGGACATTAACCGATAATAGCCTCGTTCTCGTATTTGTCTATAGCCTATTTAAATAGGTCAACAATAGACCTATCCATGATGTTAATGAATATAATAGACCCTTGAAGCAGAATAATTGGAAACGGGCTATGCCTAGGCTGGGCTAGTCAGGAAATCATAAGAACCCGCCCCTTCTCTGTCTCTCGTTCTCATGTACGATTGTTCGCTGGACTATAGGGGGTTATTCATGCCAGAATTAAGCCTCGTGAAGTTACTGATGCCTCTCACCAAGCCACCTAAAGTCTTCCTAGCGCCATAAAATAATTCCATTAATTAATATGGACTGTCAATGGAGACAAGTTTGTTTCTAAGGCGTCAAACTGCCGACGCGTTCACGTCACATGACACGTACACATCATGTAGACGTAGTGTTCACGTCACGTGACACGTACACATCATGTAGACGTAGTGTTCATGACACGTACACATCATGTAGACGTAGTGTTCACATCATGTAGACGTAGTGTTCACGTCATGTAGACGTAGTGTACACATCATGTAGACGTAGTGTTCATGACACGTACACATCATGTAGACGTAGTGTTCACGTCATGTAGACGTAGTGTACACATCATGTAGACGTAGTGTTCTAACGGTCAGAGCATTGGGACAGTAACCAAAATGTTGCTGGATCAAATCCCAAAGCCGACAATAAACTTCTTTGTTGTTGTTTGGCCTGAGCAAAGCACTGTTTCCCAGGTGACTGTGGATTTCGATTAAGGCAGCCTCCCGCACCTCTCTGATTCAGAGGGGTTGGGTTAAATGCGGAAGGCACACAACTGACTAGGTATCCCCCTTTCATTTTCTTTATTGGAGGTAGCCTAGGTCTCTAGTGGCGCATTCAAAACAACTCACAAGTCAGCAATCTCTGACTTCCGACTTCAGGGCGTTCAAGACAACTGGGAACTCTGAAAAACACAAGCTCAGAGTGGGATTTTTGTTTTGTTTTGAACAGTCATCCAACTCGGAATCTCTGACATCTTTCTCTGACCTGAAAACCACTGATGTCATGATTTGATCTCGTTTTTCCCCCCATTTCCCAGTTTACTGGATTAACAGATGCAATCCTTCATCTATATATTAATGTGGAGATGTTTTATGGTTAATTAAAAGCAGGGTTTGAATTGAGGGAGTATGAGAGGATATAGGCCTTGTTATAGAGACGTGCAAAAAGCATATGCTACCACTTGTTTGCTTAGCCATATGAAAAGCAACGGTCCAGATTTTATAGAGCGATCTAGGCTATAACAATGATAAAACGCCACTATTATTTCCACAGTCTACTAGCCTATCGAAGGTCTTGCTCAGCCTAAACATCACAGGACAATGTGGTTGGTTTATTAAATGCTCTGCAATGTAGAGCTATGTCTATTGCAAAATACCAAGAAGTTAGAATCAGTATGGGTCTACGCATCGACTAAACAGCTTAACAGATAAAAATGTATTATTCAGAAGGATCCCATTGAATCAGGCTATTCATTTCAGTGCAGTTGCATCCTTACGCATATCCTTAGACTAAACGGAACCGAAAACAGCCTGTTTTGATCACAGATCATGATGAAGCATGAACATTTTACCCTGTTTGTCATTGATTTAGCCCACAATTGCCTACAGAGTTGATACACATGAAGACCTATAGTTAATCTGAAATTGACAAACAAAAGCCTGACTAGGATCCCAACTTTCCCCCACGTCATATTTATTACCAATTAGGCTAAATGTATTCCTGTTCATTTGCATAACCATTGTGATTAATGTTATTTTACCATCTTCTGCTTGTAATGAATTAACAGGCATCAGGGTAAACATAATATCATTTCAGTGCCCTCCACACGCACACATTAATACTACTTACCTTACAGATCAGAAAGTGAGCTAATTATCACTCCATTCATATGCAAATACATTTGAATCACATGCAGTGATGCAGACACTGGCTTGTCTGGCTGGCATGTTTTCATTTTAAACAGGCATTCCCTTATCTACACTGAAATCATTTTAGACCTTAATTATGATTTAAAAACAATCCTAGCTCATTAGCACCCCCTTGTGGTTGAATGTATATATTGCATGTCTTATGATACAATGAATCGTCTTAAACTAACAAATACCATCAAGGGATACGTCACAATTTACAATAACAAACACCGTATAAAACAGCTGTGAAAACCAATCTAGCAATATTTTAGATTTTAATACATAACCATTGATCTTTTTTTCGGTACATGTGTGTCAATTTACTTTCTGATTTTCTTATACACTCACATGGAAATCATAGACTGAAATACAAACATCTGGTGTGTGGAATACAGAGGAGGGAAGTGTTGTGTGGATGGGAGGAATAGAGAGGAGGGAAGTATTGTGTGGATGGGAGGAATAGAGAGGAGGGAAGTGGTGTGTGGATGGGAGGAATAGAGAGGAGGGAAGTGTTGTGTGGATGGGAGGAATAGAGAGGAGGGAAGTGTTGTGTGGATGGGAGGAATAGAGAGGAGGGAAGTGTTGTGTGGATGGGAGGAATAGAGAGGAGGGAAGTGTTGTGTGGATGGGAGGAATAGAGAGGAGGGAAGTGTTGTGTGGATGGGAGGAATAGAGAGGAGGGAAGTGTTGTGTGGATGGGAGGAATAGAGAGGAGGGAAGTGTTGTGTGGATGGGAGGAATAGAGAGGAGGGAAGTGTTGTGTGGATGGGAGGAATAGAGAGGAGGGAAGTGTTGTGTGGATGGGAGGAATAGAGAGGATGGAAGTGTTGTGTGGATGGGAGGAATAGAGAGGAGGGAAGTGTTGTGTGGATGGGAGGAATACAGAGGAGGGAAGTGTTGTGTGGATGGGTGGAATAGAGAGGAGGGAAGTGTTGTGTGGATGGGAGGAATAGAGAGGATGGAAGTGTTGTGTGGATGGGAGGAATAGAGAGGAGGGAAGTGTTGTGTGGATGGGAGGAATACAGAGGAGGGAAGTGTTGTGTGGATGGGTGGAATAGAGAGGAGGGAAGTGTTGTGTGGATGGGAGGAATAGAGAGGAGGGAAGTGTTGTGTGGATGGGAGGAATAGAGAGGAGGGAAGTGTTGTGTGGATGGGAGGAATAGAGAGGAGGGAAGTGTTGTGTGGATGGGAGGAATAGAGAGGAGGGAAGTGTTGTGTGGATGGGAGGAATAGAGAGGATGGAAGTGTTGTGTGGATGGGAGGAATAGAGAGGAGGGAAGTGTTGTGTGGATGGGAGGAATAGAGAGGAGGGAAGTGTTGTGTGGATGGGAGGAATAGAGAGGAGGGAAGTGTTGTGTGGATGGGAGGAATAGAGAGGATGGAAGTGTTGTGTGGATGGGAGGAATAGAGAGGAGGGAAGTGTTGTGTGGATGAGAGATTCTTCCTGTTTTTCAACAGGTTGCCGACTCGAAGAGGGAAACTGCAACGTCCAAGCGCTGCTGCCATCTTTGTTCTGAGTGTTTGCAGTGATAGTGTTTTTATAGCTAATCTGTTCAGCTCACATTACGTGCCCAGTATAATCGTTTTCTTGCTCTATCTTAGCAGATAATGACAACATGACAATAACAGTAGCTGATGTAATGAAAAGTTGGAGGGTGGTAGATAATGAAGGACATCAGGTGGATCCATGTCTGGGTGTTAGGCAGAACCCCCTAGGTCCTGGAGAACAGGAGCAGAGTAAAGTGAACAGGTCAGAACCCCCTGGGTCCTGGAGAACAGGAGCAGAGTAAAGGCAACAGGGCAGAACCCCCTAGGTCCTGGAGAACAGGAGCAGAGTAAAGGCAACAGGGCAGAACCCCCTAGGTCCTGGAGAACAGGAGCAGAGTAAAGGCAACAGGGCAGAACCCCCTAGGTCCTGGAGAACAGGAGCAGAGTAAAGGCAACAGGGCAGAACCCCCTAGGTCCTGGAGAACAGGAGCAGAGTAAAGGCAACAGGGCAGAACCCCCTAGGTCCTGGAGAACAGGAGCAGAGTAAAGGCAACAGGGCAGAACCCCCTAGGTCCTGGAGAACAGGAGCAGAGTAAAGGCAACAGGGCAGAACCCCCTAGGTCCTGGAGAACAGGAGCAGAGTAAAGGCAACAGGGCAGAACCCCCTAGGTCCTGGAGAACAGGAGCAGAGTAAAGGCAACAGGGCAGAACCCCCTAGGTCCTGGAGAACAGGACCTTTATTTTCATACTGTATGCTCTCACTCTCATCACTATCTCCTTTGCCATCTTATCAAGTCTTTACTTGGAACTCCATCTCCATCCCCCCCCCCCCCCCCCCCCCCACACACACACACACTATAGCATCTTGCTTACATTTCTCACATTTTAGGCATCCAGCTGAGAGGCCTTGGATGGATAATGTTACACTGACATGGGCACAGGGGTCTATGTACAGTCATTTTTAGTGTGGCGTCAACGTAGTTGAACAGGAGAAGAGGATGTGGTTACTTGTGGTTGCCATAGTTCAACAGCTGAAAAGCCGTCATTAACATACTCCCAGAGACAGCAATATATTCAGTATTCACTGAATGAAGTAGCCTACCCATCCCCATTTACAATTGTACTCATCAATTAAATAAATGATACTATCGCACATTCAATTACGTTATTATTGTAGACTGTAGACTACTCCTGTATCTACCTTGTACAATAACGTAATCATTGAATGAAATAGCGTACCCATCCACATTTACAATTGAATTGATCAATTAGATAAATAATAGTAGCACATACAGTTACATTGTTGTAGAATAGGCTACTACTGTATCCACACTATATTAGGATACCGTTGTGATATTGTCAGGCCTGATTTTAGGTCTTCGAACGCAGTTGCATGTTGTACCTTGTTTCCCTTCTTCGGTGAAAAGTAGTTTAATTTAATTTACAATTGAATTAATCCATTAAATAAATAATACTAGCACACAAAATTACATTATTATACGCTAGCCTACTCCACTATCAACACTGTAAATAATACTAGCACATAAAATTACATTATTATACGCTAGCCTACTCCACTATCAACACTGTAAATAACACTAGCACATAAAATTACATTATTATACGCTAGCCTACTCCACTATCAACACTGTAAATAATATTGCCTAAGTGCTTTCGACAATACGTTTTCAACAAAGAAGTATTATTTACAAAGAAACCCAATTTGCCCTAACGCAGTAGACGTAAATATTTCCTAATGATATCACAATTGAAATATAACCTACTTACTCCTCAACTGGATCAAGGACATCTTGGTAATTATTTTCATTGTCTCTAATAAGAAAACTGTCTGGGGCAGACACTCGAAAATCACTTCTGCCGCTTGTAAAAAAACTACAACGAATGAATGTCTGTGTCGTCGCCGAGCTCTCAAACACCGTGCCAGTCTCTCACTCTATGAATGGTCACTGCAATTCGGATTCCTTGGGACGTCCTTACCCTAAACTAACACTAAACTTAACCAATTTACATTTATACTTGATAGAGGTATGGACATCCCAAGGATCCCAATTAGCATGGGCCCTCTGGGAAAGTCTATGAACTGTTCTATTCGACTAAAGGGACATCCCAAGGATCTCGAATAGCACCTATGAACTCCTCTGAGAGCCATGGACACAACTCTTATTGGTTGTCTGATATGGAACTGGTAACAACACAGTCTATGATTGGCTAACAACATTTAGATCTGTATACAGCGAGCTAACATACCATGCCATGCGGTGTTGAGGGAAAGACAGATTATCTATAGATTGGGCATCATATTTTCTAGGCCATTAGCGATAACAGGAAATACACAAGCCTTAATATACACTATAGTTCAAGGTGGCTACATAGGAATGTCTGCTTGCACAGAAAAATTGTACGTTTCTAACATTTATGGTTGAGATTTAATTCATACAAATATAAACTATGCACATTATGACTTTCATTAACACTCGATGCAGACGTCACGCAGATGTTATTAAGGCGTTTGTGTCATGTCAGGTGGTACGGTTGCCTAGGTTTATATATGTCCCTTATCACCCCCCATACAGGACCGTTGGCTACAGCAGCACCTGAAAACTAGGTCAATCAAAGTGTGGCGGCTCTCCTACATGTGGATGCGTGTGCAGCAGGCTACTGCATGGGGACTACTGTGATGGAACAGCTTCGCAGAGCAGAAAGAATGGAAATCATTTCCTGAAATGCGGTTGTCTCCGTGGATCAGTATACCACTACAACCCATCACCCCCAAGCCCACTGATGCCAACGCAGCAAGTGACCGCGCATTGCTCGCAGCGGCAATAAGGACCAACACCTTAATTATCAGGCCGTGGTGACATAGACGGTCACAGCACAGCAGTCACCGTTAATTATTCGCCGCAACAATTAGGATTTAAATCGCTGTTATATTTTGGGATTTATTTCACCGGCAGCTGCTGCGGTAACACCCCTCTTTGTAGATAGCGTGCACTCCTTCTCCCTTCCTCTCATCGGCTCTCCATCCTTCCTTCCCGGAACGGCTGGGTGGACTGGTGGGGCTATGGAGGATGCAGGTGAGATGAGGAAGACATTCACGGTACCGGAGATTAAACCGTTGAATCAGTACGACTTCAACCGAGCCAAGGTGTGCGCCAGCGTCCGGTGGCTACTGGCGAAGTCATACGGATCCGCAGGTAAAATGGGCTTTATTTATCATGGGCGATTTACGGGTTGACGTTTCTCCGGTTATTGATGCAGTTGGCCGGTGCCCGTGGACTATAACGGGGAAAGTGCACGTTTTTTCCCAGGGCATCTATTGGACAGAATCACGGACATTTACTGTTAATAACAACGGAATAATTATATTTTATTCGAAAAAGGTTTATGTTATCAAGGTTACGATGTGTCTGATTATAGACTACAGCTAGATGTGATAGGCGACTCACACAAAGCATCTCAAAGGCTCACACCCATATGCGTCTATCCTCTTCATCACAGGCTGTTAGCTACTGCTTCTCTGACCATTTCACTCTCACAGGTGAACGCGTTGAATGCCATATGTTACAGCGTACCTGTTCATTCATCTTTTTATTTTGTATTTTAAATGGGGTGATTCTATAGGTTCAGAAATCAGAATGGTTAAGAAATAAGAAGGCCTTGATTCAAAGGGGCAGCGGTTCGCGTGGAGCGGTATGGGCGGAGGAGGATGACGTCACCGCCTTCCTTTTATACTTCTATCGTCAATTAATCTGTTATTTATTCCGCGGCCTGTAATACTACTGGATGATAATATAGACCTACACTCCGAGATCAACAGGCCTATCTGCTCGTTAAATGTGTTGCACGCGCCACATATCAGGCTAATATGAGTGTAGGCCTATGCCACCGCGTGCGTGGTAAATCTAAATGGATATCCCTTCTTTATGTGTGTCAGTGTTACACGCGCACACGCCTTGGCTACATCACCGTGGTCCAGCCTTCTCGTAGCCATACACATGCATGGCTTGTGTGTTATAGATTGTGTTATAGATTGACACAATCGTGTGAAGGTGACACTGCTACTCATATAGTCTGTGGTTAAACGTCAGCTATACAGCTGCCTCAAAAGGACATGTGATGAACATACAGATATGTCTGTTCTGGCTTTATCGGCACAAGCTTCCATCACCACCGATAGGCGAAGTGGATAGATTATAACCACGTCGCTTTCACCTGCCAATTTATATCAGATCAGCGATTGTACGCCTACCATTAAGGAAAGGAGACGAGGAAAGGATATAATCTCGCATAATCGTTTTTATGTAGCCTACACATTTCCCTGGCAGTTGCACCTGGGGGTTCCCTTTGTCAGACTACAGGCCTGCTAACACGCCCATTTTATAAAAACTGTAACGTCCTCTGCAGTACGCAGTCGGACACAACGTCTTGGAACGTTCAGAAACAATGCATGTAAAATATGGAACATGTAGAATATGGGACATGTAGAATAGGGAACATGTAGAATATGGGACATGTAGAATAGGGAACATGTAGAATATGGAACATGTAGAATATGGGACATGTTGAATATGGGACATGTAGAATATAGAACATGTAGAATATAGAACATGTAGAATATAGAACGTATAGAACATGTAGAAAATAGAACATGTAGAATATAGAACATGTAGAATATAGAACATGTAGAATATAGAACATGTAGAATAGGGAACATGTAGAATATAGAACATGTAGAATATGGAACATGTAGAATATAGAACATGTAGAATATGGACATGTAGAATATAGAACATGTAGAATATGGAACATGTAGAATATAGAACATGTAGAATATGGAACATGTAGAATCTAGAATGTAGAATATAGAACATGTAGAATATAGAACATGTAGAATATAGAACATGTAGAATATAGAACATGTAGAATATGGGACATGTAGAATATAGAACATGTAGAATATAGAACATGTAGAATATAGAACATGTAGAATATAGAACATGTAGAATATGGGACATGTAGAATATAGAACATGTAGAATATAGAACATGTAGAATATAGAACATGTAGAATATAGAACATGTAGAATAGGGAACATGTAGAATATAGAACATGTAGAATATAGAACATGTAGAATATAGAACATGTAGAATATGGAACATGTAGAATATGGAACATGTAGAATATAGAACATGTAGAATCTAGAATGTAGAATATAGAACATGTAGAATATAGAACATGTAGAATTTAGAACATGTAGAATATAGAACATGTAGAATATAGAACATGTAGAATATAGAACATGTAGAAAATAGAACATGTAGAATATAGAATATGTAGAATATAGAACATGTAGAATGTAGAATATAGAACATGTAGAATATAGAACATGTAGAATATAGAACATGTAGAATATGGGACATGTAGAATATAGAACATGTAGAATAGGGAACATGTAGAATAGAGAACATGTAGAATATAGAACATGTAGAATATAGGACATGTAGAATATAGAACATGTAGAATATAGAACATGTAGAATATAGAACATGTAGAATATAGAACATGTAGAATATAGAACATGTAGAATATAGAATATGTAGAATATAGAACATGTAGAATGTAGAAAGTAGAATATAGAACATGTAGAATATAGAACATGTAGAATATAGAACATGTAGAATATGGGACATGTAGAATATAGAACATGTAGAATAGGGAACATGTAGAATAGAGAACATGTAGAATATAGAACATGTAGAATAGGGAACATGTAGAATAGAGAACATGTAGAATATGGGACATGTAGAATATAGAACATGTAGAATAGGGAACATGTAGAATATGGGACATGTAGAATAGGGAACATGTAGAATATGGGACATGTAGAATATAGAACATGTAGAATAGGGAACATGTAGAATATAGAACATGTAGAATAGGGAACATGTAGAATATAGAACATGTAGAATAGGGAACATGTAGAATATAGAACATGTAGAATAGGGAACATGTAGAATAGAGAACATGTAGAATAGAGAACATGTAGAATATAGAACATGTAGAATATAGAACATGTAGAATATAGAACATGTAGAATAGGGAACATGTAGAATATAGAACATGTAGAATATAGAACATGTAGAATATAGAACATGTAGAATATAGAACATGTAGAATCTAGAATGTAGAATATAGAACATGTAGAATATAGAACATGTAGAATTTAGAACATGTAGAATATAGAACATGTAGAATATAGAACATGTAGAATATAGAACATGTAGAAAATAGAACATGTAGAATATAGAATATGTAGAATATAGAACATGTAGAATGTAGAATGTAGAATATAGAACATGTAGAATATAGAACATGTAGAATATAGAACATGTAGAATATGGGACATGTAGAATATAGAACATGTAGAATATAGAACATGTAGAATATAGAACATGTAGAATATAGAACATGTAGAATATAGAACATGTAGAATATGGAACATGTAGAATATGGGACATGTTGAATATGGGACATGTAGAATATAGAACATGTAGAATATGGGACATGTAGAATATAGAACATGTAGAATATGGGACATGTAGAATATAGAACATGTAGAATATAGAACATGTAGAATATAGAACATGTAGAATATAGAACATGTAGAATAGGGAACATGTAGAATATAGAACATGTAGAATATGGAACATGTAGAATATAGAACATGTAGAATCTAGAATGTAGAATATAGAACATGTAGAATATAGAACATGTAGAATTTAGAACATGTAGAATATAGAACATGTAGAATATAGAACATGTAGAATATAGAACATGTAGAAAATAGAACATGTAGAATATAGAACATGTAGAATATAGAACATGTAGAATAGGGAACATGTAGAATATAGAACATGTAGAATATGGAACATGTAGAATATAGAACATGTAGAATATGGACATGTAGAATATAGAACATGTAGAATATGGAACATGTAGAATATAGAACATGTAGAATATGGAACATGTAGAATCTAGAATGTAGAATATAGAACATGTAGAATATAGAACATGTAGAATATAGAACATGTAGAATATAGAACATGTAGAATATGGGACATGTAGAATATAGAACATGTAGAATATAGAACATGTAGAATATAGAACATGTAGAATATAGAACATGTAGAATATGGGACATGTAGAATATAGAACATGTAGAATATAGAACATGTAGAATATAGAACATGTAGAATATAGAACATGTAGAATAGGGAACATGTAGAATATAGAACATGTAGAATATAGAACATGTAGAATATAGAACATGTAGAATATGGAACATGTAGAATATGGAACATGTAGAATATAGAACATGTAGAATCTAGAATGTAGAATATAGAACATGTAGAATATAGAACATGTAGAATTTAGAACATGTAGAATATAGAACATGTAGAATATAGAACATGTAGAATATAGAACATGTAGAAAATAGAACATGTAGAATATAGAATATGTAGAATATAGAACATGTAGAATGTAGAATATAGAACATGTAGAATATAGAACATGTAGAATATAGAACATGTAGAATATGGGACATGTAGAATATAGAACATGTAGAATAGGGAACATGTAGAATAGAGAACATGTAGAATATAGAACATGTAGAATATAGGACATGTAGAATATAGAACATGTAGAATATAGAACATGTAGAATATAGAACATGTAGAATATAGAACATGTAGAATGTAGAAAGTAGAATATAGAACATGTAGAATATAGAACATGTAGAATATAGAACATGTAGAATATGGGACATGTAGAATATAGAACATGTAGAATAGGGAACATGTAGAATAGAGAACATGTAGAATATAGAACATGTAGAATAGGGAACATGTAGAATAGAGAACATGTAGAATATGGGACATGTAGAATATAGAACATGTAGAATAGGGAACATGTAGAATATGGGACATGTAGAATAGGGAACATGTAGAATATGGGACATGTAGAATATAGAACATGTAGAATAGGGAACATGTAGAATATAGAACATGTAGAATAGGGAACATGTAGAATATAGAACATGTAGAATAGGGAACATGTAGAATATAGAACATGTAGAATAGGGAACATGTAGAATAGAGAACATGTAGAATAGAGAACATGTAGAATATAGAACATGTAGAATATAGAACATGTAGAATATAGAACATGTAGAATAGGGAACATGTAGAATATAGAACATGTAGAATATAGAACATGTAGAATATAGAACATGTAGAATATAGAACATGTAGAATCTAGAATGTAGAATATAGAACATGTAGAATATAGAACATGTAGAATTAGAACATGTAGAATATAGAACATGTAGAATATAGAACATGTAGAATATAGAACATGTAGAAAATAGAACATGTAGAATATAGAATATGTAGAATATAGAACATGTAGAATGTAGAATGTAGAATATAGAACATGTAGAATATAGAACATGTAGAATATAGAACATGTAGAATATGGGACATGTAGAATATAGAACATGTAGAATATAGAACATGTAGAATATAGAACATGTAGAATATAGAACATGTAGAATATAGAACATGTAGAATATGGAACATGTAGAATATGGGACATGTTGAATATGGGACATGTAGAATATAGAACATGTAGAATATGGGACATGTAGAATATAGAACATGTAGAATATGGGACATGTAGAATATAGAACATGTAGAATATAGAACATGTAGAATATAGAACATGTAGAATATAGAACATGTAGAATAGGGAACATGTAGAATATAGAACATGTAGAATATGGAACATGTAGAATATAGAACATGTAGAATCTAGAATGTAGAATATAGAACATGTAGAATATAGAACATGTAGAATTTAGAACATGTAGAATATAGAACATGTAGAATATAGAACATGTAGAATATAGAACATGTAGAAAATAGAACATGTAGAATATAGAACATGTAGAATATAGAACATGTAGAATAGGGAACATGTAGAATATAGAACATGTAGAATATGGAACATGTAGAATATAGAACATGTAGAATATGGACATGTAGAATATAGAACATGTAGAATATGGAACATGTAGAATATAGAACATGTAGAATATGGAACATGTAGAATCTAGAATGTAGAATATAGAACATGTAGAATATAGAACATGTAGAATATAGAACATGTAGAATATAGAACATGTAGAATATGGGACATGTAGAATATAGAACATGTAGAATATAGAACATGTAGAATATAGAACATGTAGAATATAGAACATGTAGAATATGGGACATGTAGAATATAGAACATGTAGAATATAGAACATGTAGAATATAGAACATGTAGAATATAGAACATGTAGAATAGGGAACATGTAGAATATAGAACATGTAGAATATAGAACATGTAGAATATAGAACATGTAGAATATGGAACATGTAGAATATGGAACATGTAGAATATAGAACATGTAGAATCTAGAATGTAGAATATAGAACATGTAGAATATAGAACATGTAGAATTTAGAACATGTAGAATATAGAACATGTAGAATATAGAACATGTAGAATATAGAACATGTAGAAAATAGAACATGTAGAATATAGAATATGTAGAATATAGAACATGTAGAATGTAGAATATAGAACATGTAGAATATAGAACATGTAGAATATAGAACATGTAGAATATGGGACATGTAGAATATAGAACATGTAGAATAGGGAACATGTAGAATAGAGAACATGTAGAATATAGAACATGTAGAATATAGGACATGTAGAATATAGAACATGTAGAATATAGAACATGTAGAATATAGAACATGTAGAATATAGAACATGTAGAATATAGAACATGTAGAATATAGAATATGTAGAATATAGAACATGTAGAATGTAGAAAGTAGAATATAGAACATGTAGAATATAGAACATGTAGAATATAGAACATGTAGAATATGGGACATGTAGAATATAGAACATGTAGAATAGGGAACATGTAGAATAGAGAACATGTAGAATATAGAACATGTAGAATAGGGAACATGTAGAATAGAGAACATGTAGAATATGGGACATGTAGAATATAGAACATGTAGAATAGGGAACATGTAGAATATGGGACATGTAGAATAGGGAACATGTAGAATATGGGACATGTAGAATATAGAACATGTAGAATAGGGAACATGTAGAATATAGAACATGTAGAATAGGGAACATGTAGAATATAGAACATGTAGAATAGGGAACATGTAGAATATAGAACATGTAGAATAGGGAACATGTAGAATAGAGAACATGTAGAATAGAGAACATGTAGAATATAGAACATGTAGAATATAGAACATGTAGAATATAGAACATGTAGAATATAGAACATGTAGAATATAGAACATGTAGAATATAGAACATGTAGAATATAGAACATGTAGAATCTAGAATGTAGAATATAGAACATGTAGAATATAGAACATGTAGAATTTAGAACATGTAGAATATAGAACATGTAGAATATAGAACATGTAGAATATAGAACATGTAGAAAATAGAACATGTAGAATATAGAATATGTAGAATATAGAACATGTAGAATGTAGAATGTAGAATATAGAACATGTAGAATATAGAACATGTAGAATATAGAACATGTAGAATATGGGACATGTAGAATATAGAACATGTAGAATATAGAACATGTAGAATATAGAACATGTAGAATATAGAACATGTAGAATATGGAACATGTAGAATATGGGACATGTTGAATATGGGACATGTAGAATATAGAACATGTAGAATATGGGACATGTAGAATATAGAACATGTAGAATATGGGACATGTAGAATATAGAACATGTAGAATATAGAACATGTAGAATATAGAACATGTAGAATATAGAACATGTAGAATAGGGAACATGTAGAATATAGAACATGTAGAATATGGAACATGTAAGAATATAGAACATGTAGAATCTAGAATGTAGAATATAGAACATGTAGAATATAGAACATGTAGAATTTAGAACATGTAGAATATAGAACATGTAGAATATAGAACATGTAGAATATAGAACATGTAGAAAATAGAACATGTAGAATATAGAATATGTAGAATATAGAACATGTAGAATGTAGAATGTAGAATATAGAACATGTAGAATATAGAACATGTAGAATATAGAACATGTAGAATATGGGACATGTAGAATATAGAACATGTAGAATAGGGAACATGTAGAATAGAGAACATGTAGAATATAGAACATGTAGAATATAGGACATGTAGAATATAGAACATGTAGGATATAGAACATGTAGAATATAGAACATGTAGAATATAGAACATGTAGAATATAGAACATGTAGAATATAGAACATGTAGAATATAGAATATGTAGAATATAGAAAGTAGAATATAGAACATGTAGAATATAGAACATGTAGAATATAGAACATGTAGAATATGGGACATGTAGAATATAGAACATGTAGAATAGGGAACATGTAGAATAGAGAACATGTAGAATATAGAACATGTAGAATAGGGAACATGTAGAATAGAGAACATGTAGAATATGGGACATGTAGAATATAGAACATGTAGAATAGGGAACATGTAGAATATGGGACATGTAGAATAGGGAACATGTAGAATATGGGACATGTAGAATATAGAAACATGTAGAATAGGGAACATGTAGAATATAGAACATGTAGAATAGGGAACATGTAGAATATAGAACATGTAGAATAGGGAACATGTAGAATATAGAACATGTAGAATAGGGAACATGTAGAATAGAGAACATGTAGAATAGAGAACATGTAGAATATAGAACATGTAGAATATAGAACATGTAGAATATAGAACATGTAGAATAGGGAACATGTAGAATATAGAACATGTAGAATATAGAACATGTAGAATATAGAACATGTAGAATATGGAACATGTAGAATATGGAACATGTAGAATATAGAACATGTAGAATCTAGAATGTAGAATATAGAACATGTAGAATATAGAACATGTAGAATTTAGAACATGTAGAATATAGAACATGTAGAATATAGAACATGTAGAATATAGAACATGTAGAAAATAGAACATGTAGAATATAGAATATGTAGAATATAGAATATGTAGAATATAGAACATGTAGAATGTAGAATGTAGAATATAGAACATGTAGAATATAGAACATGTAGAATATAGAACATGTAGAATATGGGACATGTAGAATATAGAACATGTAGAATAGGGAACATGTAGAATAGAGAACATGTAGAATATAGAACATGTAGAATATAGGACATGTAGAATATAGGACATGTAGAATATAGAACATGTAGAATATAGAACATGTAGAATATAGAACATGTAGAATATAGAATATGTAGAATATAGAACATGTAGAATGTAGAAAGTAGAATATAGAACATGTAGAATATAGAACATGTAGAATATAGAACATGTAGAATATGGGACATGTAGAATATAGAACATGTAGAATAGGGAACATGTAGAATAGAGAACATGTAGAATATAGAACATGTAGAATAGGGAACATGTAGAATAGAGAACATGTAGAATATGGGACATGTAGAATATAGAACATGTAGAATAGGGAACATGTAGATTATGGGACATGTAGAATAGGGAACATTTAGAATATGGGACATGTAGAATATAGAACATGTAGAATAGGGAACATGTAGAATATAGAACATGTAGAATAGGGAACATGTAGAATATAGAACATGTAGAATAGGGAACATGTAGAATATAGAACATGTAGAATAGGGAACATGTAGAATAGAGAACATGTAGAATATAGAACATGTAGAATATGGGAACATGTAGAATATGGGACATGTAGAATAGGGAACATGTAGAATATAGAACATGTAGAATAGGGAACATGTAGAATATAGAACATGTAGAATAGAGAACATGTAGAATATAGAACATGTAGAATAGAGAACATGTAGAATATAGAACATGTAGAATAGGGAACATGTAGAATAGAGAACATGTAGAATAGGGAACATGTAGAATAGAGAACATGTAGGCCTATAATTGATATAACCTTTATTTTAGCAGGGAGTCGTAATAACCTCAGCTCTGTTCATGGCAGTTCTATCTGGAACACTGTATTTGGATAGTTTGTAGATGGTTTGTAGATGGTTTGTAGATGGTTTGTAGATGTTCAATAGCTTTCAACAACATTTCAACTAACTATCCACTAACCCTATGCCTAACCCTAACCTTAACCCTTAACCTTAACCCTTAAATTAACCCTAACCTTAATCCTTAACCCTTAAATTAACCCTAACCTTAATCCTAACCTTAACCCGTACCCTAGCCCTAACCTTAGCCCCTAACCTTAGCCCTAACCTTAACCCTTACCCTAACCTTAACCCTAACCCTTACCCTAACCTTAACCCTTACCCTAACCTTAACCCTTACCCTAACCCTTACCCTAACCTTAACCCTTACCCTAACCTTAACCCTTACACTAACCTTAACCCTTATTCCAAACCTAACCGTGACCTTAGCAAGCAGTTGCTTATCAACAGATAGTGTGTTGATAGTGTGGCCGTCTGTAGAGCATCTATATCTACATCTGATGTATGTACAAGGCTACCTGACGTATGTACAAGGCTACCTGACGTATGTACAAGGCTACCTGACGTATGTACAAGGCTACCTGACGTATGTACAAGGCTACCTGATGTATGTACAAGGCTACCTGACGTATGTACCAGGCTACCTGATGTATGTACAAGGCTACCTGATGTATGTACAAGGCTACTGATGTAGCTACTGATGTATGTACAAGGCTACCTGACGTATGTACAAGGCTACCTGACGTATGTACAAGGCTACCTGACGTATGTACAAGGCTACCTGACGTATGTACAAGGCTACCTGACGTATGTTGAAGGCTACCTGACGTATGTACAAGGCTACCTGATGTATGTACAAGGCTACCTGACGTATGTTGAAGGCTACCTGACGTATGTAGAAGGATACCTGATGTATGTACAAGGCTACCTGACGTATGTACAAGGCTACCTGACGTATGTTGAAGGCTACCTGACGTATGTAGAAGGTTACCTGAGGTATGTAGAAGGCTACCTTCCGTATGTAGAAGGTTACCTGATGTATGTTGTTAGTAGCCTAT
>NW_022265594.1:282500-287500 GCF_002021735.2 Oncorhynchus kisutch | reverse complement strand
CACAACCAGAAAATGACCAGGTCATTCTAGAACACAACCAGGTCATTCTAGAACACAACCAGGTCATTCCAGAACACAACCAGAAAATGACCAGGTCATTCTAGAACACAACCAGGTCATTCTAGAACACAACCAGAAAATGACCAGGTCATTCTAGAACACAACCAGGTCATTCCAGAACACAACCAGAAAATGACCAGGTCATTCCAGAACACAACCAGAAAATGACCAGGTCATTCTAGAACACAACCAGGTAATTCCAGAACACAACCAGAAAATGACCAGGTCATTCTAGAACACAACCAGGTCATTCTAGAACACAACCAGGTCATTCCAGAACACAACCAGGTCATTCCAGAACACAACCAGAAAATGACCAGGTCATTCTAGAACACAACCAGGTCATTCTAGAACACAACCAGGTCATTCTAGAACACAACCAGGTCATTCCAGAACACAACCAGGTCATTCCAGAACACAACCAGAAAATGACCAGGTCATTCTAGAACACAACCAGGTCATTCTAGAACACAACCAGGTCATTCGAGAACACAATCAGGTCATTCCAGAACACAACCAGAAAATGACCAGGTCATTCTAGAACACAACCAGGTCATTCTAGAACACAACCAGGTCAGTCTAGAACACAACCAGGTAATTCCAGAACACAACCAGAAAATGACCAGGTCATTCTAGAACACAACCAGGTCATTCTAGAACACAACCAGGTCATTCTAGAACACAACCAGGTCATTCCAGAACACAACCAGACAATGACCAGGTCATTCTAGAACACAACCAGGTCATTCTAGAACACAACCAGGTCATTCCAGAACACAACCAGGTCATTCCAGAACACAACCAGAAAATGACCAGGTCATTCTAGAACACAACCAGGTCATTCTAGAACACAACCAGGTCATTCTAGAACACAACCAGGTCATTCCAGAACACAACCAGGTAATTCCAGAACACAACCAGAAAATGACCAGGTCATTCTAGAACACAACCAGGTCATTCTAGAACACAACCAGGTCATTCTAGAACACAACCAGGTCATTCCAGAACACAACCAGAAAATGACCAGGTCATTCTAGAACACAACCAGGTCATTCTAGAACACAACCAGGTCATTCTAGAACACAACCAGGTCATTCTAGAACACAACCAGGTCATTAGGGCGATATGGGCGATATGGCAAATAAATTATCACAATATATATATTTATCATTCAGTAACGATAGTTATCATGATATTAATCAAATGTTTTAAAGGTACATATCTGCTTCAGACTCAAGAACACTTTCTACAGTCTCTGGCTTTATAGCTGCCCTATGGCAGGTCACTATGTTGCCACCTGTCTACAGTCTCTGGCTTTATAGCTGCCCTATGGCAGGTCACTATGTTGCCACCTGTCTACAGTCTCTGGCTTTATAGCTGCCCTATGGCAGGTCACTATGTTGCCACCTGTCTACAGTCTCTGGCTTTATAGCTGCCCTATGGCAGGTCACTATGTTGCCACCTGTCTACAGTCTCTGGCTTTATAGCTGCCCTATGGCAGGTCACTATGTTGCCACCTGTCTACAGTCTCTGGCTTTATAGCTGCCCTATGGCAGGTCACTATGTTGCCACCTGTCTACAGTCTCTGGCTTTATAGCTGCCCTATGGCAGGTCACTATGTTGCCACCTGTCTACAGTCTCTGGCTTTATAGCTGCCCTATGGCAGGTCACTATGTTGCCACCTGTCTACAGTCTCTGGCTTTACAGCTGCCCTATGGCAGGTCACTATGTTGCCACCTGTCTACAGTCTCTGGCTTTACAGCTGCCCTATGGCAGGTCACTATGTTGCCACCTGTCTACAGTCTCTGGCTTTACAGCTGCCCTATGGCAGGTCACTATGTTGCCACCTGTCTACAGTCTCTGGCTTTACAGCTGCCCTATGGCAGGTCACTATGTTGCCACCTGTCTACAGTCTCTGGCTTTACAGCTGCCCTATGGCAGGTCACTATGTTGCCACCTGTCTACAGTCTCTGGCTTTACAGCTGCCCTATGGCAGGTCACTATGTTGCCACCTGTCTACAGTCTCTGGCTTTACAGCTGCCCTATGGCAGGTCACTATGTTGCCACCTGTCTACAGTCTCTGGCTTTATAGCTGCCCTATGGCAGGTCACTATGTTGCCACCTGTCTACAGTCTCTGGCTTTAAAGCTGCCCTCTGGCAGGTCACTATGTTGCCACCTGTGCTAAGAACACCCTCTGAGGGGGAGCTGGTCGCAGGAATGCACAGGTAGCGCTGTGCCAGGTGGCTGACTTTGGGAAAGTGTTTTTGGTTGGATCTTCCACCAGTCCAGTGGATTCACTGTCAGCATCAGGAGACTGAAGGTAGCAGCTGAGTTCCTTGTCTACCAGCTGGATACCAATAAGACCTGTTGTGGTGGAGGCTTTTTAAAACGACCCAGTGACCTTTCTCTTTTTAGCTGTCAGGTGTGGTGAAGAAGCTGGGTTTTCATGTCCCTCATTGACCATCTGAGACAGCTCTTTAAACTCAAACTTCCTGCATGTTCCAAAGAGTGATTTTGCTTCAGGTGGTGAAAAGGTTTGTCGTATTACCAGACTTGGTAGCCACCTGTCTACGGTCTCTGGTTATATAGCTGTCCTATGGCAGGTCACTATGGTTACCACCTGTCTACGGTCTCTGGTTATATAGCTGCCCTATGGCAGGTCACTATGTTGCCACCTGTCTACAGTCTCTGGCTTTACAGCTGCCCTATGGCAGGTCACTATGTTGCCACCTGTCTACAGTCTCTGGCTTTATAGCTGCCCTATGGCAGGTCACTATGTTGCCACCTGTCTACAGTCTCTGGCTTTATAGCTGCCCTATGGCAGGTCACTATGTTGCCACCTGTCTACAGTCTCTGGCTTTATAGCTGCCCTATGGCAGGTCACTATGTTGCCACCTGTCTACAGTCTCTGGCTTTACAGCTGCCCTATGGCAGGTCACTATGTTGCCACCTGTCTACAGTCTCTGGCTTTACAGCTGCCCTATGGCAGGTCACTATGTTGCCACCTGTCTACAGTCTCTGGCTTTATAGCTGCCCTATGGCAGGTCACTATGTTGCCACCTGTCTACAGTCTCTGGCTTTATAGCTGCCCTATGGCAGGTCACTATGTTGCCACCTGTCTACAGTCTCTGGCTTTATAGCTGCCCTATGGCAGGTCACTATGTTGCCACCTGTCTACAGTCTCTGGCTTTATAGCTGCCCTATGGCAGGTCACTATGTTGCCACCTGTCTACAGTCTCTGGCTTTACAGCTGCCCTATGGCAGGTCACTATGTTGCCACCTGTCTACAGTCTCTGGCTTTACAGCTGCCCTATGGCAGGTCACTATGTTGCCACCTGTCTACAGTCTCTGGCTTTACAGCTGCCCTATGGCAGGTCACTATGTTGCCACCTGTCTACAGTCTCTGGCTTTACAGCTGCCCTATGGCAGGTCACTATGTTGCCACCTGTCTACAGTCTCTGGCTTTACAGCTGCCCTATGGCAGGTCACTATGTTGCCACCTGTCTACAGTCTCTGGCTTTACAGCTGCCCTATGGCAGGTCACTATGTTGCCACCTGTCTACAGTCTCTGGCTTTACAGCTGCCCTATGGCAGGTCACTATGTTGCCACCTGTCTACAGTCTCTGGCTTTAAAGCTGCCCTCTGGCAGGTCACTATGTTGCCACCTGTGCTAAGAACACCCTCTGAGGGGGAGCTGGTCGCAGGAATGCACAGGTAGCGCTGTGCCAGGTGGCTGACTTTGGGAAAGTGTTTTTGGTTGGATCTTCCACCAGTCCAGTGGATTCACTGTCAGCATCAGGAGACTGAAGGTAGCAGCTGAGTTCCTTGTCTACCAGCTGGATACCAATAAGACCTGTTGTGGTGGAGGCTTTTTAAAACGACCCAGTGACCTTTCTCTTTTTAGCTGTCAGGTGTGGTGAAGAAGCTGGGTTTTCATGTCCCTCATTGACCATCTGAGACAGCTCTTTAAACTCAAACTTCCTGCATGTTCCAAAGAGTGATTTTGCTTCAGGTGGTGAAAAGGTTTGTCGTATTACCAGACTTGGTAGCCACCTGTCTACGGTCTCTGGTTATATAGCTGTCCTATGGCAGGTCACTATGGTTACCACCTGTCTACGGTCTCTGGTTATATAGCTGCCCTATGGCAGGTCACTATGTTGCCACCTGTCTACAGTCTCTGGCTTTACAGCTGCCCTATGGCAGGTCACTATGTTGCCACCTGTCTACAGTCTCTGGCTTTATAGCTGCCCTATGGCAGGTCACTATGTTGCCACCTGTCTACAGTCTCTGGCTTTATAGCTGCCCTATGGCAGGTCACTATGTTGCCACCTGTCTACAGTCTCTGGCTTTATAGCTGCCCTATGGCAGGTCACTATGTTGCCACCTGTCTACAGTCTCTGGCTTTACAGCTGCCCTATGGCAGGTCACTATGTTGCCACCTGTCTACAGTCTCTGGCTTTACAGCTGCCCTATGGCAGGTCACTATGTTGCCACCTGTCTACAGTCTCTGGCTTTATAGCTGCCCTATGGCAGGTCACTATGTTGCCACCTGTCTACAGTCTCTGGCTTTATAGCTGCCCTATGGCAGGTCACTATGTTGCCACCTGTCTACAGTCTCTGGCTTTATAGCTGCCCTATGGCAGGTCACTATGTTGCCACCTGTCTACAGTCTCTGGCTTTATAGCTGCCCTATGGCAGGTCACTATGTTGCCACCTGTCTACAGTCTCTGGCTTTATAGCTGCCCTATGGCAGGTCACTATGTTGCCACCTGTCTACAGTCTCTGGCTTTACAGCTGCCCTATGGCAGGTCACTATGTTGCCACCTGTCTACAGTCTCTGGCTTTACAGCTGCCCTATGGCAGGTCACTATGTTGCCACCTGTCTACAGTCTCTGGCTTTACAGCTGCCCTATGGCAGGTCACTATGTTGCCACCTGTC
>NW_022265594.1:222500-277500 GCF_002021735.2 Oncorhynchus kisutch | reverse complement strand
TTACCTTAATGTATCTCTGCTCCCCCCCTCCCCCCTCCTCAACCCCCCCTGTCCCCCGCCTGCCCCGCGTCACGTGACTGTGTATGGGCAGTTCCCATGGCGACCCGTGGGTGTTTACGCCTGTCCTTCTCTCTGCCATCCTCATCCAGCATGCCATCGCTTTTTTGTTTGAAGGAGGAGTCTGGGAATAAACCTCCAGTGGTAACGTATACGCCACTCTTCTTCCTCTTCCTCCTCTTCCTCCTCCTCCTCCTCCTCCCTTTCTTCCTCCTCCTCCTCCTCTTCCTCCTCATCTCTCTCTCTCAGCTAACGGACAGCCAGCCAGACAGACAGAAAGACACTCCAACCCTGCGGCTGCTCTCTCTTTCTCAGCTAACTAACAGACAGCCATCCAGACAGACAGCCATCCAGACAGACAGCCAGACAGACAGACAGACAGGCAGACAGACAGACACTCCAACCCTGTGGCTTCTCTCTCTCTCTCTCTCTCTCTCTTTCTCTCTCTCTCTCTCTCTTTCTCTCTCAGTTAACAGACAGACAGACAGACATTCCAACCCTGCTCTCTGGGGATGGAAACCCTATATATTATTTATTCACTGTTATTTATGATTTTATTTTATACATGTATGTTTTATCAATATTTCTTGTTGATTCACATTCTGGTTGGAATGGACTCATTGGGGCTGATTTGATCCTGATCGGTTATCCTCTATCTGGTCTTCATGTACACTTCCACACTTGTATACTTGTGGCTCCACCATATGCTGTGTCTCAACTATCCAGTTCTTTCCAGTCTGCTAACACTGTTCTCTAGAGGAAGGAGCTTGTTGTCTTTCAGTCTGCTAACACTGTTCTCTAGAGGAAGGAGCTTGTTGTCTTTCAGTCTGCTAACACTGTTCTCTTAGAGGAAGGAGCTAGTTGTTTTTCCAGTCTGCCTAACCACAGTTCTCTAGAGGAAGGAGCTTGTTGTTTTTCCAGTCTGCTAACACTGTTCTCTAGAGGAACAGCTTGTTGTTTTCCAGTCTGCTAACCCTGTTCTCTAGAGGAAAGGAGCTTGTTGTTTTTCCAGTCTGCTAACACTGTTCTCTAGAGGAAGGAGCTTGTTGTTTTTCCAGTCTGCTAACACTGTTCTCTAGAGAAGGAGCTTGTTGTCTTTCAGTCTGCTAACACTGTTCTCTAGAGAAGGAGCTTGTTGTATTTTCCAGTCTGCTAACACTGTTCTCTAGAGGAAGGAGCTTGTTGTTTTTTCCAGTCTGCTAACACTGTTCTCTAGAGGAAGGAGCTTGTTGTTTTTCAGTCTGCTAACACTGTTCTCTAGAGGAAGGAGCTTGTTGTTTTCCAGTCTGCTAACACTGTTCTCTAGAGGAAGGAGCTTGTTGTTTTTCAGTCTGCTAACACTGTTCTCTAGAGGAAGGAGCTTGTTGTTTTCCCAGTCTGCTAACACTGTTCTCTAGAGGAAGGAGCTTGTTGTTTTTCCAGTCTGCTAACACTGTTCTCTAGAGGAAGGAGCTTGTTGTTTTTCCAGTCTGCTAACACTGTTCTCTAGAGGAAGGAGCTTGTTGTTTTTCAGTCTGCTAACACTGTTCTCTAGAGGAAGGAGCTTGTGTTTTCCAGTCTGCTAACACTGTTCTCTAGAGGAAGGAGCTTGTTGTTTTTCAGTCTGCTAACACAGTTCTCTAGAGGAAGGAGCTTGTTGTTTTCCAGTCTGCTAACACTGTTCTCTAGAGGAAGGAGCTTGTTGTTTTTCCAGTCTGCTAACACTGTTCTCTAGAGGAAGGAGCTTGTTGTTTTTCCAGTCTGCTAACACTGTTCTCTAGAGGAAGGAGCTTGTTGTCTTTCAGTCTGCTAACACTGTTCTCTAGAGGAAGGAGCTTGTTGTCTTTCAGTCTGCTAACACTGTTCTCTAGAGGAAGGAGCTTGTTGTTTTTCAGTCTGCTAACACAGTTCTCTAGAGGAAGAGCTTGTTGTTTTTCAGTCTGCTAACACTGTTCTCTAGAGGAAGGAGCTTGTTGTTTTTCAGTCTGCTAACACTGTTCTCTAGAGGAAGGAGCTTGTTGTTTTCCAGTCTGCTAACACTGTTCTCTAGAGGAAGGAGCTTGTTGTTTTTCAGTCTGCTAACATCATGCAAGCGGACAGACAAGTGAAAATTATGGTCAGTAATGAAAATTTTAAGCTCGTCTCTCAATTCAAAAATAAGTGTCAATACTTTGCCCCTTGATAACCAGCGCACCTCTGTATGTTGTAAAAGCGTTACACGGTCGCTGCCCATACTATTGCATAATTCAGAAAATACACGAGAGTTCAGGGGCCTTGCTTTAACAAAGTTAAACCATTTTCACTGTAGTGTCCAAAACGTCTTTCAAGTTGTCAGGCATTCCCTTGGCAGCAACAGCCTCTTGGTGGATGCTGCAGTGTACCCAAGTGGCGTTGGGAGAAACTGATTGCACGCACGTTACCACTCTACCATGTCTCCCTGTCATGGCTTTTGCGCCAAAGTCCATTGGACGTCGTTTTCTGGTCTCACTTGATTTCTTCTTTCTCCTTAGTGGTTCAGTCACTCAAGTGCCTTGTGGTTGTACTGTCTGTTGTTCCACTGCATGTCCACCAGAGAGCGCTATAGTCTCAGCTCACTGCTTCATCACAACTCTTTTCTGCACTTCCTTTCTTTTCTTTCTTTCTTTCTTTCTTTCTGTCTCCCATCCCTCTTTTCACTGCAGTGTCTCGTTTGACATGTGAGCCATAACTCTGTTCAGCGTGTGCGCTGCTTGTGTGTGTGTGTGTGTGTGTGTGTGTGCTCAGCAAAGTACTGTGCTGCAGTAAGTCTTGTGCTTGGTTTGTCAGATTTCTTTTCTCTGCTGTGTTGGTAGATTATTGTCTGGCTGTGGAGTTTATGACATGTCTTGATCATTTCTCTAAACATCGTGGCAAAGTCATCTGTATTGTGGGTTAATTCTGGGCCTTTTGGTCTGAATAACTCATTCAACAATAGGTAGTTAATTGTTGTTTTTTCCCTCCCTCCCTCCCTCCCTCCCTCCCTCCCTCCCTCCCTCCCTCCCTCTCTGTCAGATCCGTTATAGGAAGGATAAGGTTCTGTCTAAGCAGACTCCTACTTTTCCTCTGGTGTCTGGTGTAAGGGATCTGTCTAATGGCTGTGCCATAGCTGCTGTTCTGCACTACTACTGTCCTGACCTGCTGCCACTGGAGGGTACACACACACACACACACACACACACACACACACACAACACACACACACACACACACACACACAAACCTTTGATATCTACCCCTCTCCCTTCCTCCCTCCTCCTCTGGCTTCACCCTCCTCCTACCCCTTCACCCTCCTGCATCCTCTCCCTTCCCCCTCTCTTCCTCTTCCTCCCCCTCCCCTCTTCCTCCTCCTCCTCATGCCCCTCTCCTCTAGATGTGTGTCTGAAGGACACCATGTCAGTAGCAGACAGTCTGTATAACCTGCAGCTGATCAGAGAGATCAGTGAGACCAGTCTACAGAGGTGCTGTCACCTGGAGCTGGAGGACCTGCTCTACGCCCCGCCCACACTACACGTAGGTACATCTCTGTCCAGGACATATTACTGCACCTCTCCACAACACTACACATATGTACAACTCTGTCCAGGACATAGTACTACACCTCTAAACCAACACTACACGTATGTGCAACTCTATAGCGCCATCTCTGTCCAGAACATAGACTTATAGATGTAGGAACATACAGATGCAGGATCTTAATTTGAGCCACTTTGCTACAGCAGGAAAATAATCCTGCAGCAATAGGAGAATGTTGATTATTATGTGGATTATAATATAATGGACATTTTTTGTAGGGGTTGATACATTTTTAATCAGGGCAAATCAAGTCTGACATTTTTAAGCAGACATTACAAACTTTAGAAGCCTTTTTAAACCTTAAACACCCTACAAATTCTCATCAACAGTTTGAGCTTCTAATTTTAAAAATTAATCTCTCCAGAAAAAGTCTCTGACTGTTGCTGCTTGTTATATACCCCCCTCAGCTCCCAGCTGTGCCCTGGACACCATATGTGAATTGATTGCCCCTCATCTATCTTCAGAGTTCGTTCTGCTAGGTGACCTAAAATGGGATATGCTTAACACCCCGGCAGTCCTACAATCTAAGCTACATGCCCTCAATCTCACACAAATGATCAAGGAACCCACCAGGTACAACCCTAAATCCGTAAACATGGGCAAACTCATAGATATTATCCTGGCCAACTTGCCCTCCAAATACACCTCTGCTGTTTTCAATCAGGATCTCAGCGATCACTGCCTCATTGCCTGCATCCGCTAGGGGTCCGCGGTCAAACGACCACACCTCATCATTGTCAAATGCTCCCTAAAACACTTCTGCGAGCAGGCCTTTCTAATCGACCTGGCCTGGGTAATCTGGAAGGATATTGACCTCATCCCGTCAGTCGAGGATGCCTGGTCGTTCTTTAAAAATAATTTCCTCACCATCTTAAATAAGCATGCCCCTAAGAACAGATATAGCCCTTGGTTCACTCCAGACCTGATTGCCCTCGACCAGCACAAAAACATCCTGTGGCGGACTGCACTAGCATCGAATAGTCCACGCGATATGCAACTTTTGGGGATGTCAGAAACCACTACACACAGTCAGTTAGGAAAGCAAAGGCTTTTTCAAAGAGAAATGTGCATCCTGTAAAACTACAAAAAGTCCAAAAAGTTTTGGGACACTGTAAAGTCCATGGAGAATAGGAGCAACTCCTCCCAGCTGCCCACTGCACTGAGGCGAGGTAACACTGTCGCCACCGATAAATCCACGATAATCGACAATTTGAATAATTATTTCTCTACGGCTGACCATGCTTTCCTCCTGGCTACCCTAACCCCGGCCAACAGCTCCACCCCCCCCCCCGCAGCTACAAGCCTCCCCAGCTTCTCCTTCACATAAATCCAGATAGCAGGACCCGTACAAATCAGCTGGGCTAGACAATCTGGACCCTCTCTTCTAAAATTATCCACCGCCATTGTTGCAACCCCTATTACCAGTCTGTTCAACCTCTCTTTCGTATTGTCTGAGATCCCTAAAGATTGGAAAGCTGCCGCGGTCATCCCCCTCTACAAAGGGGGAGACACTCTAGACCCAAACTGTTACAGACTATATCTATCCTGCCCTGCCTATCTAAAGTCTCCGAAAGCCAACAAACAGATCACTGACCATTTCGATTCCCACCGTACCTTCTCCGCTGTGCAATCTGGTTTCCGAGTTGGTCACGGGTGCATCTCAGCCACGCTCAAGGTCCTTGAGCGCCATCGATAAAAGACAGTACTTAGCAGCCGTCTTCATCGACCTGGCCAAGGCTTTCAACCTCTGTCAATCACTGTATACTTATCGGCAGACTCAACAGCCTTGGTTTCTCAAATGACTGCCTCACCTGGTTCACCAACTACTTCTCAGAAAGAGTTCAGTGTGTCAAATCAGAGGGCCTGTTGTCCGGACCTCTGGCAGTCTCTATGGGGGTACCACAGGGCTCAATTATCGGGCAGACTCTTTTCTCTGTATATATCAACGATGGGGCTCTTGCTGCAGATCCCTGATCCACCTCTATGCAGACGACACCATTCTGTATACATCTGGCCCTTCTTTGGACACTGTGTTAACAAACCTCCAAACGAGCTTCAATGCCATACAAACTCTCCTTCCGTGGCCTCCAACTGCTCTTAAACGCTAGTACAACTAAATGCATGCTTTTCAACCGATCGCTACCTGCACCCGCCCGCCCGACTAGCATCACTACTCTGGACGGTTCTGACTTAGAATATGTGGGACAACTACAAACACCTAGGTGTCTGGCTAGACTGTAAAATATCTTTCCAGACTCACATTAAACATCTTCAATCCGAAATTAAATCTAGAATCGGCTTCCTGTTTCGCAACAAAACCTCCTTCACTCACGCTGCCAAACATACCCTCGTAAAACTTACCAATCCTCAACTTCGGCGATGTCATTTACAAAATAGCCCCCAAACCTCTACTCAGCAACCTTGATGTAGTCTATCACAGTGCCATCCGTTTTGTCACCAAAGCCCCATATACCACCCACCACTGCGACCTGTATGCTCTCATCCGCTGGCCCTCGCTACATATATACGTCGCCAGACCCACTGGCTCCAGGTCATCTATAAGTCTTTGCTAGGTAAAGCTCCACCTTATCTCAGCTCACTGGTCACCATAACAACACCCACCCGTAGCACGCGCTCCAGCAGGTATATCTCACTGGTCATCGCTGAAGTTGGAGACTCCCTCACTAACTTTAAGCACCAGCTATCTGAGCAGCTTACCGATCGCTGCAGCTGTACACAGCCCATCTGTAAATATCCCATCCAATCTATCTACCTCATCCCCATGTTGTTTTTATTTACTTTTTGGTTCTTTTGCACCCCAGTATTTCAACTTGTACATCATCATCTGCTCATCTATCACTCCAGTGTTAATTTGCTAAATTGTAATTACTTCGCTACTATGGCCTATTTATTGCCTTACCTCCTCACATCATTTGCACACACTGTATATAGACTGTCTTTTTTTTCTACTGTATTATTGACTGTATGTTGTTTACTCCATGTGTAACTTTGTGTTATTGTATGTGTCGAACTGCTTTGCTTTATATTGGCCAGGTCGCAATTGTAAATGAGAAGTTGTTCTCAACTGGCGTAACCTGGTTAAATAAAGGAGAAATAAAAAATCAAAAAGAGTGATCAAATGAAGATCCTACATCTGTACCTCTCCTTTAACCCTCCACTTCCCCGTCTGTAAACGACAGATGGTCGGCCAGAATGTTGTTACTGTAAAAAGGATTCCATTACAAAAGGTGTTCATTCCCCTATCGGGGGTTACCCTGTACCATTACTGTGTTCATTCCCCTGTCGGGGGTTACCCTGTACCATTACTGTGTTCATTCCCTGTCGGGGGTTACCCTGTACCATTACTGTGTTCATTCCCCCTGTCGGGGGTTACCCTGTACCATTACTGTGTTCATTCCCCTGTCGGGGTTACCCTGTACCATTACTGTGTTCATTCCCCTGTCGGGGGTTACCCTGTACCATTACTGTGTTCATTCCCCTGTCGGGGGTTACCCTGTACCATTACTGTGTTCATTCCCCTGTCGGGGGTTACCCTGTACCATTACTGTGTTCATTCCCCTGTCGGGGGTTACCCTGTACCATTACTGTGTTCATTCCCCTGTCGGGGGTTACCCTGTACCATTACTGTGTTCATTCCCCTGTTGGGGGTTACCTGTACCATTACTGTGTTCATTACCCTGTTGGGGGTTACCCTGTACCATTACTGTGTTCATTCCCATGTTGGGGGTTACCCTGTACCATTACTGTGTTCATTCCCCTGTTGGGGTTACCCTGTACCATTACTGTGTTCATTCCCCTGTTGGGGGTTACCCTGTACCATTACTGTGTTCATTCCCCTGTTCTCCTTCAGGTGAACATCATGAGCTTCATAGCAGAGCTGCTGGGATGGTTCGAGGTGCATAAACCTGACTTTGTCAAGCCATTACTACCTCTAGACCTGACAGGTAGGGGAGGTCTGTGTGTGTGTGTAGGGGAGTGCTCTCTCTCTCTGTGTGTGTGTGGAGGGGAGTGCTCTCTCTCTCTCTGTGTTTGTGTGTGTGTGTGTGTGTGTGTGTGTGTGTGTGTGGTGTGTGTGTGTGTGTGTGTGTGTGTGTGTGTGTGTGTGTGTGTGTGTGTGTGTGTGTGTGTGTGTGTGTGTGTGTGTGTGTGTGTGTGTGTGTGTGTGTGTGTGTGTGTGTGTGAGAAAGAGAGTGGAAGGAGATAGAGAGAGAGCGAGAGAGAGAGATTAGACTGCTGTATAACCTGTTTAGATGGCCTTATGGTTGATAACATGAATAGGTTTCTCTTTGTGCCAGATGCCTCAGGGTTGTTGGACTGCACCAGTCCTGTCAGTGGGAACAGCAACAGGTAACATCAGGACACATTCATTCTACATGTAGTTATAGTTAGACAGGTAACATCAGGACACATTCATTCTACATGTAGTTATAGTTAGACAGGTAACATCAGGACACATTCATTCTACATGTAGTTATAGTTTGACAGTGCAAAGCAACCGGAAACTACAGCAATCAATCAAGTGCAATGCATTTCCACGTTCTTTCACATCCATTACTATGAGTCTGTGTTATATCCTGAATCTCATTGGCGTCTCGATAACACAGTCCTCGTCATGATGTGTTACGGGTCTAGACCCCAGAGAGCAGTGAGGAACCAAACAGAAACACATCCACATGTTTATTGTATCTATGGGCAGAACGAGACGTATATTACAGATAGAGTCATTGTGAATAATAATGTGTTTTCTGTTCCAGTGGCTCTCCCTCCTATATCTTCAAACAGCCCTTTGTCCCCATATCCTCTCCTGCGTCATCTGGTAAGAGAGATGAGGATTGTGGGTAATGTAGTTTAAAGCTGCCTTTCTGCGTCTGTGGGCTTTTCCCCCATTGCATTCTCCTCGTTGTCCTCTCTCCTCGTCTACTTCTCAAAACCCATTGGAGGGTAAAGGTCAGAGGGGAGGGACCTCTGGCTTCTCATCCAATGGGTTTTGAGAAGACGACGAGGAAAGAGGACACGGGGAGTATGCAATTGAGAGAAGTCTAAGTGTTGGAGATCTCTTCCTGACTACATCTCCCTTTCTGTCACATTTAGAAGGGAACATGTGGACCAAGAAACAGATCCGGTGAGTAGGATGGCGGACTGTTTCAGCCTGGGGAGATATTTATTTAGGACCATCCTCCTAGTTCATTGGACCTCTCTCTCTCTCTCTCTCTCTCTCTCTCTTCCTCCTTCTTTCTCTCCATCTCTCTCTTCCTCCTTCTTTCTCTCCATCTCTCTCTCTTCCTCCTTCTCTCTCCCTACCTCTTTCTCTCTCTCACTCTCTCTCTCTCTTCTCCTTCTTTCTCTCATCTCTCTCTCTTCCTCTCTCTCTTTCTCTCTTCTCCTTCTTCTCTCCATCTCTCTCTCCTCCCTCTCTCTCTCTCTCTCTCTCTCTCTCTTCCTCCTCTCTCTCTCTCTCTCTCTCTTCCTCCTTCTTTCTCTCATCTCTCTCTCTCTTCCTCCCCTCTTTCTCCTCCCTCTGTCTCTCTCGCTCTTCACCCCCCCCCCCCCCCCCCCCCCCCCCCCCCCCCCCCCCCCCCTCTCCTCTCTCTATTCCCCCTCTCTCTCTCCAGTCGTCCACTCTCGGCTGTGACCTTCAGTATTCCATTCGGTCTGGACAGTGACGTGGACGTTGTCATGGGCAACCCCGTGCATTCCGCCAGCACCAACAGCCTGACCGCCGGCGTGCCCGCCATGATGACTTCATCGAGCAGGATGTCATCGGGGATGACACGGGTCCCCTACAGCCCCCCCGAGGACCTCAGTCACCTGGTCAGCGCCTCCGTCCCTCAACGCTCCTCCTGGGGCCCGCACACACACTCACATCCACCGGCCCTAGGGGAGCTGCCGACAGTCGAGATCATCCCACACTCCTGGAGGAGAAAGAGGTGGAGGAGGGAAAAGAGGAGAGAAAGGAGGAGGAGGAGGAGGAGGAGGAAGGCCAGAGCCACGCTTGCGTCCAGAAGGAGCTCCTGCAGGTTTCTTCCTTCATTCTCCTGAATACGACCTGACCCAGCTCAGCAGCTCCGCCCCCTGCCGCTCCGGAATGCTCTACCGACCAATAGGAGGGGAGGGGGGCGGAGGAGAGAAGCGGAGAGTGGGAGGCAGGGAGAAGGGGGAGAAGGGGAGATCGGATGGCTCGCGGGACGATGACTCAGTCCTCCTCAACGGAAGTGTGGACTCATCGGAAGCTTCTGACGACCTTCCTAGAAACGCCCCTGGCAACGTCCGCCCTGGCCATGGTCGTCACGGCAACGGCAGCATCAGCAACACCGGTGGCAGCAGTGACAGCCCACAGATGACGAGCTTTGCCGAGCGGCGGGACAGAAGGAGACAGTCGGCCGCACCGGGAGAGGAGTCGGCCAGCACCCCGACCACCCCCACCCTCCATACCCCCACCCACACCACCCCCACCCTCCATACCCCCACCCACACCAACCCCAGCCCAGGAGGGAAGCACCCTGAAACGGGTACAGAGGCCTGGGAGCTGGGGGCCCGCCTGGAGGAGAAACGCAGAGCCATCGAGGCCCAGAAGAGACGCATAGAGGCCATATTCACCAGACACAGACAGAGGCTGGGCAAGACTGCCTTCCTTCAGCTGAAGAGAGGAGAGGGAGGAGAGGAGCCTATATCTCTGGAGGAGCGTCTCAGCCGCATGGAGGAGCAGCTGAAAGAGGAGGAGGAGAGAGAAGAGGGAGAGGAGAAAGGGAAGGAGAAAGATAAGGCAGACGAAGGGAACTCCCGTCCGCAGGCGCCGATTGGAGAAGCAGGTGACGTTTTCCATGGATACGAGAAAGGGGGCTGAGAAAGGGGCGGATAAATGGGAGGGGCCTGAGCCGGGGGGAGGGGCTGTTCTAGGGGAGTATAATGAGGTGGTCCTGAAGCTGAGTGAGGCTCTGAGGTCACTACAGAACGACATGCAGAAACTGACCCAACAACAACAACAGCTAATGGGCAAGAAGACCACACCCAAACCCACACCTAAAACTACACCTAAAACCACACCTAAAACTACACCCAAACCACACCTAAAACGACACCCAAAACAACACCTAAAACGACACCCAAAACAACACCTAAAAGTACACCCAGGACACCACCCAGGACCCCCACTAAGAGTCCGACTAGAACCCCGACCAAGAGCATCAGTAAGGCGTGGGTGATTCCTTCAGGCTCCAAACCCCCCACCTCCACTACCTCCCCCTCTCGCAGGGCCCTCCCCCAGCTCTCCTCCACCCCTCCCAAAAACCCCACCTCCACTACCTCCCCCTCTCGCAGGGCCCTCCCCCAGCTCTCCTCCAAACCCTCCCAAACCCCCATCTCCTCCTCCTGCCCTGCCCCACGCACAAAGATCCACTCCTCCTCCCCCCGTAGCCCTAAGCACCACCCGCGCCCCTCCCAACCCCACCCCCGCCCTTCTGAGTTGAAGTTCCCTCCTTCCACCCGTGTCCTCACCCCCCCGCAGCATGTGGACTCCCTCCCACACCTGCGACGCGTCTCCCCCAGCCAGTGCCAGGTCCAGACCTCCTCCTCTTTCCGTATCGGGGGCCCCTGCACCCCCCAGGAACCCCCTGCCGCCATGCTGCCCCAGCCCGAGGAGAGTACCTCGGAGACGGGCTCCAGCGAGACGCAGTTCAGCCTGGAGCTGGAGGAGCAGGAGGGTTTAGGGGGAGGCCGGCCCGTGTTTCCCCAGCCCAGGAGAGGCCGTTCTGGGGGGTGGCAGCAGCTCTGGAGCCCCCTCCGAGGGCTCCTTTGAGAGCGAGACCCTGTCGCTGTCGGCCGCTTACTGCGGAGGAGGGGAGGGAGGGGGAGGAGGAGGAGGGAGGAGGGAATCGTTGCAGCCTGATGGAGGTGTCATTGTCATCCCTGGGAGGGCCAGAGGGGGGCAGTGATGAGCCAACTGACACAGAAGGACAGGAGTTCTTCTCTGACTCCATGAGCGACCACACAGAACCTCCAACAGAGAAACGTTGGAACCGACTGAACCCACGGGAGAACCGAGAGAAATCTACGGGGGGATAAATAGAACAGACACAGAACACAGAACTCCGAGAACCCTCAGTGGAACCCACAGAGCAGACGGAACTGGAGGCGGAGAGGAGGGGTTGGATTCTTCTTCAAGGTGAGTTCTGGCGGGAGGGAGAGACAGAGAGAGAATAGTCCCTCCCAGAAACAAGCCCTAACTAACCCTCTGCCCTCTAGGCCCTTAGATGTAGATAAGACAACGTTAATTGAAGTTCATCGTTTCATTATTGACTCATAAGGAAATCAAAGACGATGTGTTTCTAGTGGTAGCCAATAAAGTAATGACAATGTGTGTGTGTGTTGTGGTGTGTGTGTGTGGTGTGCGCAGGAGAGGTGCGTTGTGAAGATGAGATGGCTCAGAGGAGCTGCTCGTTTGGGGAACAGCAGAAAAGAGCAGAGGACCTGAAGAGGAGGATACAGTGGATGAACAGGAGAGAGAGCAGGTGACACACACACACACACGCAGACACCACGCAGACACACACATCATCCACTCAGCAAATAAACAGACAGCAGACAGAGACCCACAGACACACTCATCATCCACTCAGCAAATAAACATACAGACACACGACAGACAGTCACACAGACCGACGACAGACACACAGACACACATCATCCACTCAGCAATATACAGACAGACAGACCGACAGACAGACACACCGACACACTCTCATCCATCAAGCAAATAAACATACAGACACACAGACAGACAGTCACACAGAACCGACGGACAGACACACAGACACACTCATCATCCACTCAGCAATAAACTACAGATCACACCATAACACTAACCCCCCCCTTCCCTCCCCCCCTTTTTCCTTTAGACCCCCCTCTGAGGAGGAGGAGCGAAGAGGCTTTCTTCCACAGACCCCTCCCCTGTCCTGCACCCCTCCCCCCGCCGCGTGTCCCCTCCCTCACCCCCCCGACCACGCCCAGTCGCCGTGGTGATTTCACTCGCGGAAGGAGTACGCCACCGCCAGCAGATACGCATCATGTCTGACCTGGATAACGTGCTGCGTCAGAAACACACCAATCAGGGACGAGTCGCCCGCCAAGAAGTCCCGCCCCCGACCTCGGAGCATGACCCGGGAGGAGTCACAGCTGTCCCGCAGCCCAGCCAAAGCACTATGGGTAATGGAATTGTAACGATAGGGTGTCTGTTTGTATGTGTTAGCCAGAAGCTCTACTGCTCCCCTTTACAGTGTCTGGGGGGGGGACGGGGGACGGAGGTGCAGGCTTTTGTTCCAGCCCAGCACTCTGATGCTCTCGTCTTCTGCTGCTTTACTCTGCATAATGACAAGTTATCAACATACTGTACATCTTCTCTCTCTCTTTTCTCTCTCTCNGCTTTGCCGAGCGGCGGGACAGAAGGAGACAGTCGGCCGCACAGGGAGAGGAGTCGGCCAGCACCCCGACCACCCCCACCCTCCATACCCCCACCACACCACCCCACCCTCCATACCCCCACCACACCAACCCCAGCCCAGGAAGGGAAGCACCCTGAAACGGGTACAGAGGCCTGGGAGCTGGGGGCCCGCCTGGAGGAGAAACGCAGAGCCATCGAGGCCCAGAAGAGACGCATAGAGGCCATATTCACCAGACACAGACAGAGGCTGGGCAAGACTGCCTTCCTTCAGCTGAAGAGAGGAGAGGGAGGAGGAGGAAGCCTATATCTCTGGAGGAGCGTCTCAGCCGCATGGAGGAGCAGCTGAAGAGGAGGAGGAGATAGAAGAGGAGTAGGAGAAAGGGAGGAGAAAGATAAGGCAGACGAAGGGAACTCCCGTCCGCAGGCGCGATTGGAGAAGCAGGTGACGTTTTCCATGGATACGAGAAAGGGGGGCTGAAAAGGGGCGGATAAAATGGGAGGGGCCTGCAGCCGGGGGAGGGGCTGTTCTAGGGGAGTATAATGAGGTTGGTCCTGAAGCTGAGTGAGGCTCTGAGGTCACTACAGAACGACATGCAGAAAACTGACCCAACAACAACAACAGCTAATGGGCAAGAAGACCACACCCAAACCCACACCTAAAACTACACCTAAAACCTACACTAAAACTACACCAAAACCACACCTAAAACGACACCCAAACAACACCTAAAACGACACCCAAAACAACACCCTAAAAGTACACCCAGGACACCACCCAGGACCCCCCACTAGAGAGTCCGACTAGAACCCCGACCAGAGCCATCAGTTAAGGCGTGGGTGATTCCTTCAGGCTCCAAACCCCCCCACTCCACTACCTCCCCCTCTCGCAGGGCCCTCCCCCCAGCTCTCCTCACCCCTCCCAAAACCCCACCCTCCACTACCTCCCCTCTCGCAGGGACCCTCCCCCAGCTCTCCTCCAACCCTCCCCAAAACCCCCCATCTCCTCTCCTGCCCTGCCCCACGCACAAAGATCCACTCCTCCTCCCCCCGTAGCCCTAAGCACCACCCGCGCCCCTCCCAACCCCACCCCCGCCCTTCTGAGTTGAAGTTCCCTCCTTCCACCCGTGTCCTCACCCCCCCGCAGCATGTGGACTCCCTCCCACACCTGCGACGCGTCTCCCCCAGCCAGTGCCAGGTCCAGACCTCCTCCTCTTTCCGTATCGGGGGCCCCTGCACCCCCCAGGAACCCCCTGCCGCCATGCTGCCCCAGCCAGAGGAGAGTACCTCGGAGACGGGCTCCAGCGAGACGCAGTTCAGCCTGGAGCTGGAGGAGCAGGAGGGTTTTAGGGGGAGGCCGGCCCGTGTTTCCCCAGCCCAGGAGAGGCCGTTCTGGGGGTGGCAGCAGCTCTGGAGCCCCCTCCGAGGGCTCCTTTGAGAGCGAGACCCTGTCGCTGTCGGCCGCTTACTGCGGAGGAGGGGAGGGAGGGGGAGGAGGAGGAGGAGGAGGGAATCGTTGCAGCCTGATGGAGGTGTCATTGTCATCCCTGGGAGGGCCAGAGGGGGGCAGTGATTGAGCCAACTGACACAGAAGGGACAGGAGTTCTTCTCTGACTCCATGAGCGACCACACAGAACCTCCAACAGGAGAAACGTTGGAACCGACTGAACCCACGTGAGAACCGAGAGAATCTACGGGGGATCAAATAGAACAGACACAGAACACAGAACTCCGAGAACCCTCAGTGGAACCCACAGAGCAGACGGAACTGGAGGCGAGAGGAGGGGTTGGATTCTTCTTCAAGGTGAGTCTGGCGGAGGGAGAGACAGAGAGAGAATAGTCCCTCCCAGAAACAAGCCCTAACTAACCCTCTGCCCTCTAGGCCCTTAGATGTAGATAAGACAACGTTAATTGAAGTTCATCGTTTCATTATTGACTCATAAGGAAATCAAAGACGATGTGTTTCTAGTGGTAGCCAATAAAGTAATGACAATGTGTGTGTGTGTGTTTGTGGTGTGTGTGTGTGTGTGCGCAGGAGGAGGTGCGTTGTGAAGATGAGATGGCTCAGAGGAGAGCTGCTCTGTTGGGGAGACAGCAGAAAAGAGCAGAGGACCTGAAGAGGAGGAGACAGTGGAATGAACAGGAGAGAGAGAGCAGGTGACACACACACACACACGCAGACACACACGCAGACACACACATCATCCACTCAGCAAATAAACAGACAGACAGACAGACAGACACACAGACACACTCATCATCCACTCAGCAAATAAACATACAGACACACAGACAGACAGTCACACAGACCGACGGACAGACACACAGACACACACATCATCCACTCAGCAAATAAACAGACAGACAGACCGACGGACAGACACACAGACACACTCATCATCCACTCAGCAAATAAACATACAGACACACAGACAGACAGTCACACAGACCGACGGACAGACACACAGACACACTCATCATCCACTCAGCAAATAAACAGACAGATCATCACCATAACACTAACCCCCCCTTCCCCTCCATCTTTCCTTTAGACCCCCCCTCTGAGGAGGAGGAGCGAAGAGGCTTTCTTCCACAGACCCCTCCCCTGTCCTGCACCCCTCCCCCCGCCGCCGGTGTCCCCTCCCTCACCCCCCCGACCACGCCCAGTCGCCGTGGTGATTTCACGCGGAAGGAGTACGCCCACCGCCAGCAGATACGCATCATGTCTGACCTGGATAACGTGCTGCGTCAGAAACACACCAATCAGGGACGAGTCGCCGCCAAGAAGTCCCGCCCCCGACCTCGGAGCATGACCCGGGAGGAGTCACAGCTGTCCCGCAGCCCAGCCAAGAGCACTATGGGTAATGGAATTGTAACGATAGGGTGTCTGTTTGTATGTGTTAGCCAGAAGCTCTACTGCTCCCCTTTACAGTGTCTGGGAGGGGGGACGGGGGGACGGAGGTGCAGGCTTTTGTTCCAGCCCAGCACTCTGATGCTCTCGTCTTCTGCTGCTTTACTCTGCATAATGACAAGTTATCAACATACTGTACATCTTCTCTCTCTTTTTCTCTCTCTCCCTCCTCCTCTCTCTCCCTTCTTCTCTCTCTCTTCTTCTCTCTCTCCCTTCTTCTCTCCCTCCTCTCCCTCCCTCCTCTCTCCATTCTTATCTCTCTCTTCTTCTCTCTCTCCCTTCTTCTCTCTCTCCCTCCTCTCTCTCCCTCCGCTCTCCCTTCTTCTCTCCCTCCTCTCCCTTCTTATCTCTCTCTTCTTCTCTCTCTCCCTTCTTCTCTCTCTCCCTCCTCTCTCTCCCTCCTCTCTCCCTTCTTATCTCTCTCTTCTTCTCTCTCTCTCTCTCTCCCTCCTCTCCCTCCTCTCTCTCCCTCCTCTCTCCCTTCTTTTCTCTCTCTTCTCTCTCTCTCTCCCTTCTTTTCTCTCTCTTCTCTCTCTCCCTTCTCTCCCTCCTCTCTCCCTTCCTATCTCTCTCTTCCTCCCTCTCTCCTACCTCTCCCTCCTTATCTCTCTCTTCTTATCTCTCTCTTCTTATCTCGCTCTTCTTCTCTCTCTCCCCCCTCTCTCTGTCCTCTCTCTCCCTCCTTCTCTCTCCAGGTTCTAAGTTGACTAAGGTGGTACTCTCACTCCTCTCTCAACCTGGCTGCTATGGCTGACGACACCGTCCCTGACGACACCGTTCCCTGACAACACCGTCCCTAGCAAGAAACCATCCAGGTAACACACTTACGTCGCTCTCTCTCTCTCTCCCTTTATCTCTCTCTCATTCTCTCTCTCTCTCTCTCTCCCTCATTCTCTCTCTCTCTCTCTCTCTCCCTCATTCTCTCTCTCTCTCTGTCTCTCTGTCTATCTCTCTCCTCTCTCTCTCTCCCTCTCTCTCTGTCTCTCCCTCTCTCTCTCTCTCTCTCTCTGTCTCTCCCTCTCTCTCTCTCTCTCTCTCTCTCTCTCTCTCTCTTCTCTCTCTTCTCTCTCTCTCTCATTCTATCTCTCTCTCTGTCTCTCTCTCTCTCTCTCTCTCTCATTCTGTCTCTCTCTCTGGTATATTCATCCAGGGTAAAAAAAGGCCACCCGAGTTATTCACAAATACCATACAAGTGAAAACAACAATTAATTGAAAACAGAATGAGTGGGGGCCATAATATGGGCGGGGGCCATAATGTGGGCGGGGGCCATAATGTGGGCGGGGGCCATAATGTGGGTGGGGGCCATAATATGGGCGGGGGCCATAATGTGGGTGGGGGCCATAATGTGGGCGGGGGTCATAATATGGGCAGGGGCCACAAAAAAAACGAATCATGAGGGGCCTCACTTGCTCGCTCATCTGCGTAACCACATCCATCCAAGATTTTTAAATGTTAAATCTAATTCCCTGCAATTCTACAAATGTTGCCATGGGTGGAGATTATATATTTTTTAAATAGGATATCTAAGTTAAACTGTTAAAAATTAATGGGGCCCCTCCTGGCCGGTAATTCGCCCATGATTACAAGTGTACATAGCTGGCCACTAGACTAACTCAGCAATCTAAAATCTCTCTTCCAGCCGCCCTGATTCGCCCTCACGTCTGATGTCACCGAGCCGACTGGCCAATCAGAACGGAGACAAGGACTGGGAGATCGGCTCCAATGGCTCCTCCCCTTCCATCCCAGAATACACCGGTACGACGTGATAGGAAATGGAATGATGTCAAAGAATTGTCCTGTTATAAAACTGTTGTACCCTAAATCTAAAATTGCTTGTGTGTGTGTGTGTGTGTGTGTGTGTGTGTGTGTGTGTGTGTGTGTGTGTGTGTGTGTGTGTGTGTGTGTGTGTGTGTGTGTGTGTGTGTGTGTGTGTGTGTGTGTGTGTGCGTCTGTGTGTGTGTGTGTGTGTGTGTGTGCGTGCCTATGTGTGTGCGTGCCTGTGTGTGTGTGCCTGTGTGTGCGTGCGTGCCTGTGTGTGTGTGTGCCTGTGTGTGTGTGCCTGAGTGTGTGTGCCTGTGTGTGTGTGTGTGTTTCCCAGGGCCCAAACTGTTCAAGGAGCCGAGCTTCAAGTCCAATAAGTTCATCATCCACAACGCTCTGTCTCGCTGCTGTCTGGCTGGCAAGGTCAACGAGACTCAGAAGAACAAGATGGTGGAGGTGGGATGTCCTCACTGTATTTAACCCACATAGGGCTTTATACACACACAGTGCTAACTAACCAGACCTGACTTCAAATGAGTTTTCTTTGAAATACTGCTCAGAAGTGCACACACACACACACACACACACACACACACACACACACACACACACACACACACACACACACACACACACACACACACACTGAAGACCAGTTTTCTTCCACACAAACATTATTTTCTCTCCCCCCACCAGGAGATGGAGAAGAGTCCAGCCAACCACTTCCTGATTCTGTTCCGTGATTCCAACTGTCAGTTCCGAGCCGTCTACACCATGAGCCCCGAGACTGACGAGCTCATCCGATTGGCCGGGGTGGGGCCCGCGTGTCGTAAGCCCCGCCCTGGTGGAGTCCATCTATAAGTACAGCTCCGACAGGAAACAGTTCAGCTGTATCCCGTCCAAGACCATGTCCATGAGTGTCGACGCCTTCACCTTACCAGGACACCTGTGGCACAGCAAGAGGCCTGGCAAGCCTAAATAACCATGTATATACATACATACACACCTGTGGCACAGCAAGAGGCCTGGCAAGCCTAGATAACCATGTATATACATACATACACACCTGTGGCACAGCAAGAGGCCTGGCAAGCCTAAATAACCATGTATATACATACATACACACCTGTGGCACAGCAAGAGGCCTGGCAAGCCTAAATAACCATGTATATACTGTCTATACATACAGGAATGGATACACACACACACAAACACACACAAACAACTGAATTAATGTTTGTCCTGCATGGGACACACTACCCCTCTCGCCCTTCTCATCGGACCTACTGACTGTTGACGAGGTGCTTTCTCTCCCCTGTATGTGCATGGAAATGGAACAGTCCAACTATCCACCCTTATGGAGAAGGCTCTAAGACTCGTCCACACGCGGGGGATACTGTAGACCAGTTGTTGTTGTAAAAATGACCTTTTCAATCTTAAATGGTGACACTACACAGAAACAAACTCTACACAAAAAGTGTATCTTTCTCTTTTTTTAGTTAAAACATTCTCCTGTAAATGTCTGAGGTACAAAATGATTGTTTCTCTGATACCCATAAACCCTTTGGCCTTCTGTTCTGTTCACTACTAGCTGAAAGGCTGGAGGCATGCTGATAGCCATTGTGTTGACTAAAGTTTTCTGTTTTATAACACGATCCTTCTAAGGCCTTCTGCTCAACGACTGGCAGGCGCAGGACTGTTATTATCCTGCAAACCGCGGTGAAAACAAGGAATGGAAGACGTGTTCTTTAATGTGAATAGGAGAAAAGAACAGGAGATGTGTGTTCACCAAATAGCACAAAAATCAAAGATTGTGAATAGTTGTGACGGACGGGCCATCACTAAGGGACGGGCCATCACTAAGGGACGGGCCATCACTAAGGCCTAGATTCAATCCGATTCCGCACTATAGCTCGACTGAAATTTAAAAGCACTGTTCCCGCATTCTCCAAGACTGCATTCTCGACAAACGCTGAATACGTTGGCCAAATCGGAAATGACCTTTAAATTTCAATCGCGCTATAAGGCAGATGTTCTGCGCTATAGATTGAATCCCCAATCTGCCATAACTGATTTGTATTAAGACGCTGTAGCATGGACATGTGGTCTCACAGTGCTTGACTTGGACAGGAGCTCACCGGGACTGAGTACCGAACAGCACCTCAGATGTTCTAGTGCTTGACTTGGACAGGAGCTCACCGGGACTGAGTACCGAACAGCACCTCAAATGTTCTAGTGCTTGACTTGGACAGGAGCTCACCGGGACTGAGTACCGAACAGCACCTCAGATGTTCTAGTGCTTGACTTGGACAGGAACTCACCGGGACTGAGTACCGAACAGCACCTCAAATGTTCTACTGCTTGACTTCCTGCACCTCTTACAGAACATTATCTCTAAACCGTTGCAGAGTTCCTGCACCTCTTACAGAACATTATCTCTAAACCGTTGCAGAGTTCCTGCACCTCTTACAGAACATTATCTCTAAACCTTTGCAGAGTTCCTGCACCTCTTACAGAACATTATCTCTAAACCGTTGCAGAGTTCCTGCACCTCTTACAGAACATTATCTCTAAACCTTTGCAGAGTTCCTGCACCTCTTACAGAATATTATCTCTAAACCGTTGCAGAGTTCCTGCACCTCTTACAGAATATTATCTCTAAACCGTTGCAGAGTTCCTGCACCTCTTACAGAACATTATCTCTAAACCTTTGCAGAGTTCCTGCACCTAAATATAAACAGTACCGGAACTCAAAATGAGTACTGGCACCTATTTTAGTCCAAGTCAAGCACTGGTTGTTATGGGTTGTCAGCCAATAGAAATGTAAAACCCTGACAGTTAAAGGTCAGGGGTCAGGGGTTATGACCCACCCACGGTACAGTGGGGTTAATAAAGTAGATGTGTTTTAAAACCTGACTCTGTCGATCTGAACGAAACAGTCATCTGAACCCAAATAACTGGTGTGCCTCTTACCTCCTCTCTCTGAACCTGACTAACTGGCCTGGTCTTATCTCTCTCTCTCTCTCTCTCTCTCTGTCTCTCTCTCTCTGTCTCTCTCTGTCTCTCTCTCTCTCTCTGTCTCTCTGTCTCTCTCTCTCTCTGTCTCTCTCTCTCTGTCTCTCTCTCTCTGTCTCTCTCTCTGTCTCTCTCTCTCTCTCTCTCTCTCTCTCTCTCTCTCTCTCTCTCTCTCTCTCTCTCTCTCTCTCTCTCTCTCTCTCTCTAAGGATCGGACCAAGATGCGGCGAGGTAAGTGTTCGTCATTTTAATGTGAAAAACTGAACACTACAAAACAACAATGTGACGCTAATCAAACACTGTGCTAACAAGCAACATAACATAGACAATCACCCACAACCCACAATGACAAAACAGGCTACCTAAATATGGTTCCCAATCAGAGACAATGACTAAAACCTGCCTCTGATTGAGAACCATATCAGGCCAGACATAGAAACAGACAATCTAGACATCCAACATAGAATGCCCACTCAGATCACACCCTGACCAAACAGAACATAGAAACATACAAAGCAAACTATGGTCAGGGTGTGACACCTGCGGCAGCTAACTCACTGAGAAGACCTCAAGTAGTATTTAGTAACCTAGAAAATAAATGTGGAGAGAACTACTGTATAGAATAAATGAATATACCGAAATATATGTACATTCTACTAGAGTATAGTGGTAGTTTTATATACATTCTACTAGGGTATAGTGGTAGTTATATATACATTCTACTAGGGTATAGTGGTAGTTATATATACATTCTACTAGGGTATAGTGGTAGTTATATATACATTCTACTAGGGTATAGTGGTAGTTATATGTACATTCTACTAGGGTATAGTGGTAGTTATATATACATTCTACTAGGGTATAGTGGTAGTTATATATACATTCTACTAGGGTATAGTGGTAGTTATATATACATTCTACTAGGGTATAGTAGTTATTTATACATTCTACTAGGGTATAGTGGTAGTTATATATACATTCTACTAGGGTATAGTGGTAGTTATATATACATTCTACTAGGGTATAGTGGTAGTTATATATACATTCTACTAGGGTATAGTGGTAGTTATTTATACATTCTACTAGGGTATAGTGGTAGTTATTTATACATTCTACTAGGGTATAGTGGTAGTTTTATATACATTCTACTAGGGTATAGTGGTAGTTATATATACATTCTACTAGGGTATAGTGGTAGTTATATATACATTCTACTAGGGTATAGTGGTAGTTATTTATACATTCTACTAGGGTATAGTGGTAGTTTTATATACATTCTACTAGGGTATAGTGGTAGTTATATATACATTCTACTAGGGTATAGTGGTAGTTATATATACATTCTACTAGGGTATAGTGGTAGTTATATATACATTCTACTAGGGTATAGTGGGTAGTTATATGTACATTCTACTAGGGTATAGTGGTAGTTATATATACATTCTACTAGGGTATAGTGGTAGTTATATATACATTCTACTAGGGTATAGTGGTAGTTATATATACATTCTACTAGGGTATAGTAGTTATTTATACATTCTACTAGGGTATAGTGGTAGTTATATATACATTCTACTAGGGTATAGTGGTAGTTATATATACATTCTACTAGGGTATAGTGGTAGTTATATATACATTCTACTAGGGTATAGTGGTAGTTATTTATACATTCTACTAGGGTATAGTGGTAGTTATAATATATGTACATTCTACTAGAGTATAGTGGTAGTTATATATACATTCTACTAGGGTATAGTGGTAGTTATATTATATATACATTCTACTAGGGTATAGTGGTAGTTATATATACATTCTACTAGAGTATAGTGGTAGTTGTATATACATTCTACTAGGGTATAGTGGTAGTTATTTATACATTCTACTAGGGTATAGTGGTAGTTATTTATACATTCTACTAGGGTATAGTGGTAGTTATTTATACATTCTACTAGGGTATAGTGGTAGTTATTTATACATTCTACTAGGGTATAGTGGTAGTTATTTATACATTCTACTAGGGTATAGTGGTAGTTATATATACATTCTACTAGGGTATAGTGGTAGTTATATACACATTCTACTAGGGTATAGTGGTAGTTATATATACATTCTACTAGGGTATAGTGGTAGTTATAATATATGCACATTCTACTAGGGTATAGTGGTAGTTATATATACATTCTACTAGGGTATAGTGGTAGTTATATATACATTCTACTAGGGTATAGTGGTAGTTATATATACATTCTACTAGGGTATAGTGGTAGTTATATATACATTCTACTAGGGTATAGTGGTAGTTATAATATATGTACATTCTACTCGGGTCCTCAAACTCAACTCTGAACCTCTTAGCCAGTTCCACTGCATTGTTTCATTGTTCCCCTCTAATCAGGGACGGGTTGAGACCTGGGACACCAGGTGGGTGTAGTTAATATCAGGTAGAACAGAAACCCAGCATGCTCTGGACCTCGTAGGGTCAGAGTTGAATTCCCTGTACTAGGGTATGTATAGTGATAGAGTTATGTCTGTGTTCTGGACCTCGTAGGGTCAGAGTTGAACACCCTGTACTAGGGTATGTACAGTGATAGAGTTATGTCTGTGTTCTGGACCTCGTAGGGTCAGAGTTGAACACCCTGTACTAGGGTATGTACAGTGATAGAGTTATGTCTGTGTTCTGGACCTCGTAGGGTCAGAGTTGAACACCCTGTACTAGGGTATGTACAGTGATAGAGTTATGTCTGTGTTCTGGACCTCGTAGGGTCAGAGTTGAACACCCTGTACTAGGGTATGTACAGTGATAGAGTTATGTCTGTGTTCTGGACCTCGTAGGGTCAGAGTTGAACACCCTGTACTAGGGTATGTACAGTGATAGAGTTATGTCTGTGTTCTGGACCTCGTAGGGTCAGAGTTGAACTCCCTGTACTAGGGTATGTATAGTGATAGAGTTATGTCTGTGTTCTGGACCTCGTAGGGTCAGAGTTGAACACCCTGTACTAGGGTATGTATAGTGATAGAGTTATGTCTGTGTTCTGGAGGTTAAACAGGGAGTGGTATATTTATATAACTGAGATGCAACACACAAACACATCATACGCACACACACGCACACACACACACAAACATACACACACAACCACACACACATGCACACATGCACTTTTATGCTTTCTGAAAGATGGATACATACGTGTGCACAAAGACTTTCTCTTGGGTGTTCACAGACACAAACACACACACATAAACACAGACACAGACACACACACACACACACACACACACACACACACACACACACACACACACACACACACACACACACACACACACACACACACACACACACACACACACACACACACACACAGGTGTTGTTAGTGATTCCTGCTGTGTAATTGCTTTAGCCATGTGAATGGAGAATAAAGGGTGAGAGATCTGATGACACCCTGGTTAACACTCATTACTACCCAAGATGCACCACTTCACTGTCTTACAATACACCCTCCCTCCCTCCCTCCCTCCCTCCTGTCCCCTTTCTCTCTCTGTTTCTCTCCCCATCCCCTTTCTCTCTCAGCCTCTACCTGGCTCTCTCTCCCTGTTTCTCTCTCTCTCCCTGTTTCTCTCTCTCTCCCTGTTTCTCTCTCTCTCCCACCCTCCCCCCTCTCTCTGTGTCTGCGTACCTCTAAGGTGCTGAGGCATGGACTCACGTTTATCAGCGTACACAAAGAAGTTAATCAGAATACCCCCCCTCCCCATCTCCTTCCTCCTCCCTACACACCAGACACCTGAGAGCCTTTTGAAAGTCATGTTGCTACAATCAGAACTAGATATTACCTCAGGGACTAAAGGGGACATAGGAGCTAGGGTAAGGAGACATAGGCTAGGAGCTAGGGGACATAGGAGGTAGGGTAAGTAGGCCAGGAGCTAGGGGACATAGGAGGTAGGGTAAGGAGACATAGGCTAGGTGCTAGGGGACATAGGAGGTAGGGTAAGTAGGCCAGGAGCTAGGGGACATACAAGGTAGGGTAAGTAGACATAGGCTAGGAGCTAGGGGACATAGGAGCTAGGGTAAGAAGATGTAGGCTAGGAGCTAGGGGACATAGAAGGCTAGGAGCTAGGGTATGGAGACAGGCTAGGAGCTAGGATAAGGGACACAGGCTAGGAGCTAGGGGATATAGAAGGTTAGGAGCTAGGATAAGGAGACACAGGCTAGGAGCTAGGATAAGGGACACAGGCTAGGAGCTAGGGGATATAGAAGGTTAGGAGCTAGGATAAGGAGACACAGGCTAGGAGCTAGGGGATATAGAAGGTTAGGAGCTAGGATACGTAGACACAGGCTAGGAGCTAGGGGACATAGAAGGTTAGGAGCTAGGATAAGGAGACACAGGCTAGGAGCTAGGGGACATAGAAGGTTAGGAGCTAGGATAAGGAGACACAGGCTAGGAGCTAGGGGACATAGAAGGCTAGGAGCTAGGATAAGGAGACATGGGCTAGGAGCTAGGGGACATATTAGCTAGGGTAAGAAGATGTAGGCTAGGAGCTAGGGGACATAGAAGGCTAGGAGCTAGGGTAAGGAGACACAGGCTAGGCAGACAGATTGTACACTGTGTTCTAGTACTACTCCTCCAACAGTCCTCCCATCACAGGGCTGGGCTGGGGAAAACCACACAGAACGAACATAAACATTAGATTAACCATTAGACACCACACAACGTGGGCCGCTGCCAGCCATTGTCTCAGAGGTGAGAAGAGGAACGTCAGATAGACACTTTACAACTGAAGTTATGAAACTGCATTGCTTGTTGTTATCAACATGATTCTACGGTTGTAGGCCCTGTGTGTATAACCACATGTGTAAAAGTCATTTGCTTTGGTGTACACACATGTTTAATATCTCCATAGTTACATAAGCTTTATATAGTTTAATATCTCCATAGTTACATAAGATTTATATAGTTTTATATCTCCATAGTTACATAAGATTTATATAGTTTAATATCTCCATAGTTACATAAGCGTTATATAGTTTAATATCTCCATAGTTACATAAGCTTTATATAGTTTAATATCTCCATAGTTACATAAGATTTATATAGTTTAATATCTCCATAGTTACATAAGCTTTATATAGTTTAATATCTCCATAGTTACATAAGATTTATATAGTTTAATATCTCCATAGTTACATAAGATTTATATAGTTTTATATCTCCAAATTACTACATATTTTCCCACTCAAGGTGTTGTGTTTTTTCCCCCTTCTTAATCTCCCCCACCACCTCCCCCTCTCCCCCTCCTTAATCTCCCCCACCACCTCCCCTTCTCCCCCTCCTTAACAATAAGGCCTATAATTGTACCCAGAACTCCCAGGGCGACAGATGAGCAGAACACCTGAGCATCCTAACAGGTTCAATCATGACACCCTGACTGTTGTGCCAAGAGTCAATCTCTTTCTTTATCTCGCTGTTCTCTCTCCATTCTCCCACTATCATTATCTCTTTATCACTTTATCTCCTCACTCTCTTCTCTCACACTCTCTCTCTCCCATTTCTCTCTCCATTCTCCCACTATCATTCTCTCTTTATCTCTTTATCTCCTCACTTTCTTCTCTCACACACTCTCTCTCCCATTCTCTCTCCATTCTCCCACTATCATTCTCTTTATCTCTTTATCTCCTCATTCTCTTCTCTCACACTCTCTCTCTCCCATTTCTCTCTCCCATTTCTCTCTCCATTCTCCCACTATCATTCTCTCTTTATCTCTTTATCTCCTCATTCTCTTCTCTCACACACTCTCTCTCCCGTTCTCTCTCCATTCTCCCCCTATCATTCTCTCTTTATCTCTTTATCTCCTCATTCTCTTCTCTCACACTCTCTCTCTCCTGTTCTCTCTCCATTCTCCCACTATCATTCTCTCTTTATCTCCTCACTCTCTTCTCTCACACTCTCTCTCTCCCTTTCTCTCTCCTCCAGTGTCTCCCTCACCACTCTTCCTCTCTCCAACAATCCGTAAATCAATCTTAAATGTGTATCAAACGTTTAGGCACAGGGCTCGCGGTTGGGAGACCTCGAGCTGTGCAGTGCGCACACGGACATCACTTCAAATAACCCTATCTTTGATATCTGCATTTAAACGAGTCCTTCCCTTCGAAGCTTCATGCAAATGTCGTTATGCTTCATTTGATTACTTACGCTGTGATGAACAACAACAACAACACCCAACCCCTTTGGTCTTGGTGAAGAAATGCAACCGGGCCACTTTTTTTTTGCACACAGCTGCAGGCAGAGTGAATGCGCTGGCTGCCAACCGTGGGATCGTGAAAGGAGAGATCTTTCCCCACTGTGGGTGGAATCGAAGAAGGGATTTGTCCCGAAGGGTGTCTCCTCTATTCTGTTATTTTATTATTATTATTCATTTGGAATCAGTCAAAAAGTCTAAAAGAGAGGTCATCATCTGGGGGCTTTGGATTGGGTTACATAAATTCAAGTGTGACTTGCATTGAATCCCTTTCTGTGCCATGTAGACCTGTCTCAGCCAGGCATCTGTCATTATGTTGGTGTTAAATCAACAATCAATCATGAACTGTCACGATCATCACCTACACAAACTGGCTGACACACACCCAATGGTGCACACAAACTGACTGACACACACCCAATGGTGCACACAAACTGACTGACACACACCCAATGGTACTAATGTACATCCCTATTGGCACCCTATTCCCTACATAGTGCACTACTTTACCCTAATGTACATCCCTATTGGCACCCTATTCCCTACATAGTGCACTACTTTACCCTAACATACATCCCTATTGGCACCCTATTCCCTACATAGTGCACTACTTTACTCTAATGTACATCAATATTGGCACCCTATTCCCTACGTAGTGCACTACTTTACCCTAATGTACATCCCTATTGGCACCCTATTCCCTACATAGTGCACTACTTTACCCTAATGTACATCCCTATTGGCCCCCTATTCCCTACGTAGTGCACTACTTTACCCTAATGTACATCCCTATTGGCCCCCTATTCCCTACGTAGTGCACTACTTTACCCTAATGTACATCCCTATTGGCACCCTATTCCCTACGTAGTGCACTACTTTACCCTAATGTACATCCCTATTGGCACCCTATTCCCTACGTAGGGCACTACTTTACCCTAACATACATCCCTATTGGCACCCTATTCCCTACGTAGTGCACTACTTTACCCTAATGTACATCCCTATTGGCACCCTATTCCCTACGTAGTGCACTACTTTACCCTAATGTACATCCCTATTGGCACCCTATTCCCTACGTAGTGCACTACTTTACCCTAATGTACATCCCTATTGGCCCCCTATTCCCTACGTAGTGCACTACTTTACCCTAATGTACATCCCTAATGGCACCATATATGGCACCCTATTCCCTACATAGTGCACTACTTTACCCTAATGTACATCCCTATTGGCACCCTATTCCCTACATAGTGCACTACTTTACCCTAACATACATCCCTAATGGCACCCTATTCCCTACATAGTGCACTACTTTACCCTAATGTACATCCCTATTGGCACCCTATTCCCTACGTAGTGCACTACTTTACCCTAATGTACATCCCTATTGGAACCCTATTCCCTACGTAGTACACTACTTTACCCTAACATACATCCCTAATGGCACCCTATTCCCTACATAGTGCACTACTTTACCCTAATGTACATCCCTATTGGCACCCTATTCCCTACGTAGTACACTACTTTACCCTAACATACATCCCTATTGGCACCCTATTCCCTACATAGTGCACTACTTTACCCTAATGTACATCCCTATTGGCACCCTATTCCCTACGTAGTGCACTACTTTACCCTAATGTACATCCCTATTGGCACCCTATTCCCTACGTAGTACACTACTTTACCCTAATGTACATCCCTATTGGCACCCTATTCCCTACATAGTGCACTACTTTACCCTAATGTACATCCCTATTGGCACCCTATTCCCTACGTAGTGCACTACTTTACCCTAATGTACATCCCTATTGGCCCCCTATTCCCTACGTAGTGCACTACTTTACCCTAATGTACATCCCTAATGGCACCATATATGGCACCCTATTCCCTACATAGTGCACTACTTTACCCTAATGTACATCCCTATTGGCACCCTATTCCCTACATAGTGCACTACTTTACCCTAACATACATCCCTAATGGCACCCTATTCCCTACATAGTGCACTACATTACCCTAATGTACATCCCTATTGGCACCCTATTCCCTACGTAGTGCACTACTTTACCCTAATGTACATCCCTATTGGCACCCTATTCCCTACGTAGTACACTACTTTACCCTAATGTACATCCCTATTGGCACCCTATTCCCTACATAGTGCACTACTTTACCCTAATGTACATCCCTATTGGCACCCTATTCCCTACATAGTGCACTACTTTACCCTAATGTACATCCCTAATGGCACCATATATGGCACCCTATTCCCTACGTAGTGCACTACTTTACCCTAATATACATCCCTATTGGCACCCTATTCCCTGCACTACTTTCCAGTGGTGGTTAAAGTACCCAATTGTAAGCAGTGATTTAAAGTATTTTTACTTAATGAAGTACTTTACATCGCTGCATAGTGCACTACTTTTACACAGAGTCCTGTGTGCTGTCCTGTGTGCAGTGCCACGCCCTTAGCCACGTGACAGTCACATTAATACACAGTTCACCTCCCTGTACCTTCAGCTCCACCCAAAAGATCAAGGAACATTGGCCTGGGGCTGGGGGGTTCGGCTACCAGTGGCCAATTGCGCTTTACCGGGGCGTGGAGAGCGAGCCAGTGCCGCTCTATATATATATCCATCACTTAATACTCAGGATATTAACACTTGACGCTCGGTGACAGTAGCCGCGGTCACAGGCTCTCTCAGCCGCTTCAGACCCTCGCCACCTCAGCAGCAGCAGTAGCGGTAGAGTACAGAAGACTGAAAGATAGGCAGTCTCTTTCTCTCAGCTAGGCCATAGTCATTGTTGTAGTCGTGATCGATGAGTCTGTCCGGGAAGCAGCGGTTCTCCGCCAACTCTTTCTCCGGATTCGGGAGCCGGAAGATGGCATTGTCCTCCGCCGGGGGGTCGTCAATGCGCTCCAGCTTCGGGAGCAGAATGGGCATTGGGGTCGGAGGAGGAGGCGCTAGTCTCGGATTCGGGAAGGGCTTTGGAGACGGTGGAGGAGCAGGGTTCAGGATGTCGTCTTCCAGCCACATGGCAGGTCTGGGGAGTGGGATGAGCACTGGTGGCAGCGGCAGCGGGATGTTCGGTGGCGGTGGAGGAGGAGGTTTCGGGTACGGTGGAGGTGTTGAGGACACGTCCCTCGGGTTCGCCGGTAACGAGAAGCAGCACATGCACAACCTGAACGACCGCCTGGCAACCTACATGGAGAAGGTTCGCCAGCTGGAGGCCACCAACCACCAGCTGGAGGAGAAGCTGAAGACCTTCACATTCAACAAGGTGGAGGCGCACGACCTGACCATCTACGACGCAACACTCAAACCACTCCTGGAGCAGGTAGGCGTTAAAACTCTCTCTCTCTCCGTCTCTCCCTGAGCGAGCTTGCCAATTAAACAAATAAAAGCGTCTTTGGAAATTATTTCTCAAAAAATGATATGATATTTTTGAAAAGCATCATCATTTGTGAAATGGCTTGTGACACACACACACACACACACACACACACACACACACACACACACACACACACACACACACACACACACACAATTGTAAAAGTTGTGCGTAAAAGCGCACAAGAACTATCCCACAGGAGACACACTGGTTCAATCAACTTTGTTCCCACATCATTTCAATGAAATTACGTTGAACCAATGTGGGACAGACATTGAATTGACATACAGTATGTGCCCAGTGGGAGCCTACTGCTACATTTCTTGGGATGTTTTTGCTAAAGTAATATCCAGTATTGTAGATGACCTTATCTATATTTGCTATAGTCATATATGTTGTTGAGTGCATTATGGGGTATGTTGTAGAGTGCATTATGGGGTATGTTGTTGAGTGCATTATGGGGTATGTCGATGAGTGCATTATGGGGTATGTTGTTGAGTGCATAATGGGGTATGTTGTTGAGTGCATTATGGGGTATGTCGATGAGTGCATTATGGGGTATGTTATTGAGTGCATTATGGTTATTGGGTATATTATGAGGTATGTTATTCAGTGCATTATGGGGTATGTTATTCAGTGCATTATGGGGTATGTTATTGAGTGCATTATGGGGTATGTCGATGAGTGCATTATGGGGTATGTTGTTGAGTGCATAATGGGGTATGTTGTTGAGTGCATTATGGGGTATGTTGTTGAGTGCATTATGGTTATAGGTTATATTATGAGGTATGTTATTGAGTTCATTATGGGGTATGTTGTTGAGTGCATTATGGGGTATGTTGTTGAGTGCATTATGGTTATAGGTTATATTATGAGGTATGTTATTCAGTGCATTATGGGGTATGTTATTCAGTGCATTATGGGGTATGTTATTGAGTGCATTATGGGGTATATTATTGAGTACATTATGGGGTATGTTGTTGAGTACATTATGATTATTGAGTGCATTATGATTATTGAGTGCATTATGATTATTGAGTGCATTATGATTATTGAGTGCATTATGATTATTGAGTGCATTATGATTATTGAGTGCATTATGATTATTGAGTACATTATGATTATTGAGTGCATTATGATTATTGAGTACATTATGATTATTGAGTACATTATGGTTATTGAGTACATTATGAGGTACTTTATTGAGTACATTATTGGGTATGTTGTTGAGTACATTATGGTTATTGAGTACATTATGGTTATTGAGTACATTATGGTTATTGAGTACATAATGGGGTATGTTATTGAGTACATTATTGGGTATGTTGTTGAGTACATTATTGGGTATGTTGTTGAGTGCATTATGGGGTATGTTATTGAGTACATTATGGTTATTGAGTACATTATGGTTATTGTGTATGTTATGGTTGTTGAGTACCTTATGAGGTATGTTTTTGAGTGCATTGTGGGGTATGTTATTGAGTACATTATGGGGTATGTTACTGAGTACATTATGGTTATTGTGTATGTTATGGTTGTTGAGTACCTTATGAGGTATGTTTTTGAGTGCATTGTGGGGTATGTTATTGAGTACATTATGGGGTATGTTACTGAGTACATTATGGTTATTGTGTATGTTATGGTTGTTGAGTACCTTATGAGGTATGTTTTTGAGTGCATTATGGGGTATGTTATTGAGTACATTATGGGGTATGTTACTGAGTACATTATGGTTATTGTGTATGTTATGGTTGTTGAGTACCTTATGAGGTATGTTTTTGAGTACCTTATGAGGTATGTTTTTGAGTGCATTATGGGTATGTTATTGAGTACATTATGAGTTATGTTATTGAGTACATTATGGTTATTGTGTATGTTATGGTTGTTGAGTACCTTATGAGGTATGTTTTTGAGTGCATTATGGGGTATGTTACTGAGTACATTATGGTTATTGTGTATGTTATGGTTGTTGAGTACCTTATGAGGTATGTTTTTGAGTGCATTATGGGGTATGTTACTGAGTACATTATGGTTATTGTGTATGTTATGGTTGTTGAGTACCTTATGAGGTATGTTTTTGAGTGCATTATGGGGTATGTTACTGAGTACATTATGGTTATTGTGTATGTTATGGTTGTTGAGTACCTTATGAGGTATGTTTTTGAGTGCATTATGGGTATGTTACTGAGTGCATTATGGGTATGTTATTTGAATATCTTACTACATATCCTAAAAACGTCTTTGGAAATTATTTCTCAAAAAATGATATGATATTTTTGAAAAGCATCATCATTTGTGAAATGGCTTGTGACACACACACACACACACACACACACACACACACACACACACACACACACACACACACACACACACACACACACACACACACACACACACACACACACACACACACACACACACACAGTGTCTGACTCCTGTCTTTGTCTGCAGCTCATGGGTTTCCTGATACAGAACACTCAGATTGCTGTGGAGATCGACAACGCCAAGCTGACTGCTGACGACTTCAGAGTCAAGTAGGATGGATGGATGAGTGATTGGATGGATGGATGAGTGATTGGATGGATGGATGATTGGATGGATGGATGAGTGATTGGATGGATGGATGATTGGATGGATGTATGAGTATATTGGATGGATGGATGATTGGATGGATGGATGGATGATTGGATGGATGGATGATTGCATGGATGGATGGATGAGTGATTGGATGGATGGATGGATGATTGGATGGATGAGTGATTGGATGGATGAGTGATTGGATGGATGGATGAGTGATTGGATGGATGGATGATTGGATGGATGGATGAGTGATTGGATGGATGGATGATTGGATGGATGGATAAATGGATCGATGAATACTTTATTGTCTTTGGTAACATTTTGAGTAGATTGTCATGCAAACTTGATTGAATTATTTTCTTCATTAAGGTGTCTCAGTGATACATAGTGGACATATCCTGAACAGTGAAACAGGTTTTATGTCCTGGAGGAGAATGGTTCTTTATGCACCACTCTCACACAGTTGTTACCTATATAATTAATCAACAATATATACACAACAATATATACACTATGTCTCAATGAAGTAGATACCAGTTGTTACCTATATAATTAATCAACAATATATACACAACAATATATACACAACAATATATACACTATGTCTCAATGAAGTAGATACCAGTTGTTACCTATATAATTAATCAACAATATATACACTGTCTCAATGAAGTAGATACCAGTTGTTACCTATATAATTAATCAACAATATATACACAACAATATATACACTATGTCTCAATGAAGTAGATACCAGTTGTTACCTATATAATTAATCAACAATATGTACACTATGTCTCAATGAAGTAGATACCAGTTGTTACCTATATAATTAATCAACAATATGTACACTGTCTCAATGAAGTAGATACCAGTTGTTACCTATATAATTAATCAACAATATATACACTGTCTCAATGAAGTAGGTACCAGTTGTTACCTATATAATTAATCAACAATATATACACAACAATATATACACTATGTCTCAATGAAGTAGATACCAGTTGTTACCTATATAATTAATCAACAATATATACACAACAATATATACACTGTCTCAATGAAGTAGATACCAGTTGTTACCTATATAATTAATCAACAATATATACACTGTCTCAATGAAGTAGATACCAGTTGTTACCTATATAATTAATCAACAATATGTACACTGTCTCAATGAAGTAGATACCAGTTGTTACCTATATAATTAATCAACAATATATACACTGTCTCAATGAAGTAGATACTAGTTGTTACCTATATAATTAATCAACAATATATACACAACCATATATACACAACAATATATACACTATGTCTCAATGAAGTAGATACCAGTTGTTACCTATATACACAACAATATATACACAACAATATATACACTATGTCTCAATGAAGTAGATACCAGTTGTTACCTATATAATTAATCAACAATATATACACTGTCTCAATGAAGTAGATACCAGTTGTTACCTATATAATTAATCAACAATATATACACAACAATATATACACTATGTCTCAATGAAGTAGATACCAGTTGTTACCTATATAATTAATCAACAATATGTACACTGTCTCAATGAAGTAGATACCAGTTGTTACCTATATAATTAATCAACAATATATACACTGTCTCAATGAAGTAGGTACCAGTTGTTACCTATATAATTAATCAACAATATATACACAACAATATATACACTATGTCTCAATGAAGTAGATACCAGTTGTTACCTATATAATTAATCAACAATATATACACAACAATATATACACTGTCTCAATGAAGTAGATACCAGTTGTTACCTATATAATTAATCAACAATATATACACTGTCTCAATGAAGTAGATACCAGTTGTTACCTATATAATTAATCAACAATATATACACTGTCTCAATGAAGTAGATACTAGTTGTTACCTATATAATTAATCAACAATATATACACAACCATATATACACAACAATATATACACTATGTCTCAATGAAGTAGATACCAGTTGTTACCTATATAATTAATCAACCATATATACACTGTCTCAATGAAGAAGATACCAGTTTTTACCTATATAATTAATCAACAATATATACATAACAATATATATACTGTCTCAATGAAGTAGATACCAGTTGTTACCTATATAATTAATCAACAATATATACACAACAATATATATATACTGTCTCAATGAAGTAGATACCAGTTGTTACCTAAATAATTAATCAACAATATATACACTATGTCTCAATGAAGAAGAGACCAGTTGTTACCTATATAATTAATCAACAATATATACACAGCAATATGTACACTATGTCTCAATGAAGTAGGTACCAGTAAAGAAAATAATTAAATCAGTTGTAGCCTATAGATAGTCCAAACAACACTATTCATTACTTAATCCTCATCTTCTCCTACAGACCAAGTCTATTGGACAATTAGTCGTCAGGAAATGGCAAGAACGTGAGTTAGAAGACACAGCTGTTAGCACAAACAGACTGGTACCAAGCTAACATTCCACTCCTTTTACGCCGTGTCACATTCCAAACAGGGAGTGGAACGACAGCACTGACAGACAGGTGCCCAGGCTAACAGCTTTGGTTCAGGAGATGAAATGCTCACTGTTATCAGAGGCTACTTCTATAGGGTCTTTGCTTGTAGTTGTAACCCCACTGATTGTCTTAATTATCTATCACTCTCAGACAAAACATACATTTCTTACAACAAAACCATGGCAGTTATCCAGTTCATCTGACCCGGTGTTGAAATAATAGAACTACAATGATTCTGTTTCTATGGTTGAAATGCTCACTGTGTGTAGCGTGTAGGCCATGCACTAGTAGTGTTGGGCCTTATCTTGCAGTTATCAATCAATCACAGTCATTTCTTAAACAACCTCCTAAGGATCCGCCCCATTTTTTTCAATTTTCGCCTAAAATGACATCCCCAAATCTAACTGCCGGTAGCTCAGGCCCTGAAGCAAGGATATGCATATTCTTGGTACCATTTGAAAAGAAACACTGAAGTTTGTGGAAATGTTAAATTAATGTAGGAGAGTATAACTCATTAGATCTGGTCAAAGATAATACAAAGAAAAAAACATGCGTTGTTTGTATTTTTTTGTAGCATCATCTTTTAAATGCAAGAGAAAGGCCATAATGTATTATTCCAGCCCAGGCGCAATTTCGATTTTGGCCAGTAGATGGCAGTAGTGCGTGCGCAATGTTTTAGACTGATCAAATGAACCATTGCATATCTGTTCAAAATGTTGTATCAAGACTGCCCAAATGTGCCTAATTGGTTTATTAATACATTTTCAAGTTCATAACTGTGCACTCGCCTCAAACAATAGCATGGTATTATTTCACTGCAATAGCTACTGTAAATTGGACAGTGCAGTTAGATTAACAAGAATTTAAGCTTTCTGCCCATATCAGATACAGTGGGGCAAAAAAGTATTTAGTCAGCCACCAATTGTGCAAGTTCTCCCACTTAAAAAGATGAGAGAGGCCTGTAATTTTCATCATAGATACACTTCAACTATGGCAGACAAAATGAGGGAAAAAAATCCAGAAAATCACATTGTAGGATTTTTAATCCATCGATCCTGTAGAGTTAAAGTTATTAAAGCCCTTTTTTACTTCAGCAGGTGTCACTAAAGGGCTTTACAGATAAAACCCCAAAGAGCTAACGGATCTGTCACTCATCTCTCTGGGCCTGTTAATATGGTGTCATCTCTGTTCATTGTATTTCTGCCAGGTGGGAGAATGAGCTGTCTTTGCGCCAGTGTGTGGAGGGGGACATCGGAGGTCTGAGGAACCTGCAGCGGGAGTTTGAGATGAACATCACAGCCATGATGCAGGACCTGCAGGGGTACGAGAACGAACGGGTCTCCATGGCGAAGAGCCATGAAGAGGTGAGGGCCCACCTGTCTCTCGCTCTCTCTTTCTCTGTTTCTCTCTCTGTCTCTCTCTCTCTCCCACTGTGTTTCTCTCGGTCTATCTCACCCTCTGACCCCTAACCTGTGACCTCTCTAGGAGCTGTTGTCCATGCGTGGGGGGATGACGGGCCAGGTGAACGTGGATGTCCAGGCTACTAAGAGCCAGGACCTGTCTCTGATGCTGGCTGAAGTCAGGTCGGAGTACGAGGCGGCCGTGGAGAAAAACCACAGACAGGCCGAGGCCTGGTACATGAAACAGGTCTGTTACCACAGGCCAACATTAAAACATGTATCAGAGGTGCTGAGTGTGTGTGTGTGACATGTTTCTCTGTGTGTGTGACTTGTGTCTCTCTGTGTGTGTGTGTGTGACATGTCTCTGTCTGTGTGTGTGTGTGTGTGTGTGACGTGTGTCTCTCTCTGTGTGTGTCAGGTGGAGATGAAGCAGGCAGAGTCGGCGGTGGTGATGGAGACGACCACGACGACCACGTCGGAGATGACAGAGTTACGGAACCGCTACCAGACCCTACAGATGGAATACCAGGGACTACGTATGGGGGTGGGTCACACACACACACACACACACACACACACACACACACACACACACACACACACACACACACACACACACACACACACACACACACACTATAGAAACCCTACAGATGGAATACCAGGGACTACGTATGGGGGTGGGTCACACACACACACACACACACACACACACACACACACACACACACACTATACAAACCCTACCATGCCCGCTCACTCACTATACTCCCCAAATGTCCCCATTTCCAATACCTATCATGCTAAATGTGTGTGTGGGCCTGTGTGTGTGTTCCCTTTGTGTCTCTCTCTCTGTGTTTGTCCCCCACCCGGCCCTCCTCCAGATGGCGAACCTAGAGGCCAGGCTGTTGGAGGTTCAGTCCCAGTTCCAGCAACGTCTGTCTGGGTATAGTGGCAAGGTGATGGGCCTGGAGGGAGAACTGACCTCCATAAGGGCCAGCACCACTGAGCAGAGCCAGGACTACCAGGTACAGTCACCATACCTCTATACTGAATCACTCACAAACACTGATTAGGGGTTCAATCCAAGGAGCGTTACAGAGCAGCGTTACAGAGCAGCGTTACAGAGGAGCATTACAGAGGAGCATTACAGATGAGCGTTACAGAGGAGCGCTACAGAGGAGCGTTACAGAGGAGCGTTACAGAGGAGCGTTACAGAGGAACATTACAGAGGAGCGTTACAGATGAGCGTTACAGAGCAGCGTTACAGAGCAGCGTTACAGGGGAGCGTTACAGGGGAGCGTTACAGAGGAGCGTTACAGCGTCACAGAGCAGCATTACAGCGTTACAGAGCAGCGTTGCAGAGGAGCGTTACAGCGTTACAGAGCAGCGTTACAGAGCAGCGTTACAGCATTACAGAGCAGCGTTACAGAGGAGTGTTACAGAGGAGTGTTACAGAGGAGTGTTACAGAGGAGTGTTACAGAGGAGTGTTACAGAGGAGTGTTACAGAGGAGCGTTACAGAGGAGCGTTACAGAGCAGCGTTACAGAGCAGCGTTACAGAGCAGCGTTACAGAGGAGCGTTACAGAGCAGCGTTACAGAGCAGCGTTACAGAGCAGCGTTACAGAGGAGCGTTACAGAGGAGCGTTACAGAGCAGCGTTACAGAGCAGAGTTAAAGAGGAGCGTTACAGAGCAGCGGTACAGAGCAGCGTTAGAGAGGAGCGTTACAGAGGAGCGTTACAGAGCAGCATTACAGCATTACAGAGGAGCATTACAGAGGAGCATTACAGAGGAGTGTTACAGAGCAGCGTTACAGAGGAGCGTTACAGCGTTACAGAGGAGCGTTACAGCGTTACAGAGCAGCGTTACAGAGCAGCGTTACAGCATTACAGAGCAGCGTTACAGCGCAGCGTTACAGAGGAGTGTTACAGAGGAGTGTTACAGAGGAGTGTTACAGAGGAGTGTTACAGAGGAGTGTTACAGAGGAGCGTTACAGAGGAGCGTTACAGAGCAGCGTTACAGAGCAGCGTTAAAGAGGAGCGTTACAGAGCAGCGTTACAGAGCAGCGTTACAGAGGAGCATTACAGAGCAGCGTTACAGAGGGGCGTTACAGAGGAGCGTTACAGAGGAGCGTTACAGAGCAGCGTTACAGAGCAGCGTTACAGCATTACAGAGCAGCGTTACAGAGCAGCTTTACACAGGAGAGTTACAGAGGAGAGTTACAGAGGAGTGTTACAGAGGAGCGTTACAGAGGAGCATTACAGAGCAGCGTTACCGAGAAGCGTTGCAGAGGAGCATTACAGAGCAGCGTTACAGAGGAGCGTTACAGAGCAGCGTTACAGAGGAGCTCACTATACGTAATTTCTCCAGCACGGATATCGCATTCATGGTAAGCGCTGCGAATGCCGGCTCAATCATAAATTACCTCTCCACTTCGCTCCCTCTCTCCCCCTCCCCCTCTCTCTACCACCCTCTCTCCCTCCCCTCTCTCTCTACCACCCTCTCTCCCTCCTCTCGCTCTACCCCCTCTCTCTTTACAACCCTCTCTCCCCCCTCTCTCTACCTCATCTCCCCCTCTGTCTTTCTCTTTCTCTCTCTACCTCCCCCTCTCTCGCTCTCTACCTCTCACTCGCTCTTCCAGATCCTTCTGAACATCAAGAGTCGTCTAGAGATGGAGATCCAGCAGTATAAGTATCTGCTGGAGGGAGCTGGCCTGGGAGGGGGCATGGTCCCTGGAGGGGCTGACCTGGGAGGGGGCATGGTGGTCTCTGGAGGGGCCGGGAGGTCGGCAGGTAAAACTTGTTAGTTAGGATCTCTCAGCATGAAAGGCTGATCTTTCAAGAGTCTGTAAAATACAAAAATACACAAAGAAAACATTGGAAGTACAAAGTTATGGAATCACAGCTCTTGAGTACTACAGTATGAGTCATAAAACCCAGAAACGGTTCCAATCGTTTTTTCACAATTAATTTTTCCATCTGGGATTTTGGAACTACTTTTATTCAAGGTCTGTGTCTGGTGTAGGCTTACACTGGCGTGACTTGTTGATAACGGGGCGGCAGGGTAGCCTAGTGGTAAGAGCATTGGACTAGTAACCGGAAGGTTGCAAGTTCAAACCCCCGAGCTGACAAGGTACAAATCTGTCGTTCTGCCCCTGAACAGGCAGTTAACCCACTGTTCCTAGGCTGTCGTTCTGCCCCTGAACAGGCAGTTAACCCACTGTTCCTAGGCCAGTTAACCCACTGTTCCTAGGCCAGTTAACCCACGGTTCCTAGGCCAGTTAACCCACTGTTCCTAGGCCAGTTAACCCACTGTTCCTAGGCCAGTTAACCCACTGTTCCTAGGCCAGTTAACCCACTGTTCCTAGGCCAGTTAACCCTCTGATCCTAGACCAGTTAACCCACTGTTCCTAGGCCGTCATTGAAAATAAGAATTTGTTCTTAATATTACTTGCCTAGTTAAATAAAGGTAAATACACAGACGTGTGAATTAATGAAAATTTCAGGCTTACACTGGTATGACGTGTTGATAACCTGGTCTGTATCTGGTGTAGGCTTACACTGGTATGACGTGTTGATAACCTGGTCTGTGTCTGGTGTAGGCTTACACTGGTATGACGTGTTGATAACCTGGTCTGTATCTGGTGTAGGCTTACACTGGTGTGACGTGTTGATAACCTGGTCTGTGTCTGGTGTGATATGGTGATAACCTGGTCTGTGTCTGGTGTAGGCTTACACTGGTGTGACGTGTTGATAACCTGGTCTGTGTCTGGTGTGATGTGGTGATAACCTGGTCTGTATCTGGTGTAGGCTTACACTGGTATGACGTGTTGATAACCTGGTCTGTGTCTGGTGTAGGCTTACACTGGTATGACGTGTTGATAACCTGGTCTGTATCTGGTGTAGGCTTACACTGGTGTGACGTGTTGATAACCTGGTCTGTGTCTGGTGTGATATGGTGATAACCTGGTCTGTGTCTGGTGTAGGCTTACACTGGTGTGACGTGTTGATAACCTGGTCTGTGTCTGGTGTGATGTGGTGATAACCTGGTCTGTATCTGGTGTAGGCTTACACTGGTATGACGTGTTGATAACCTGGTCTGTATCTGGTATAGGCTTACACTGGTGTGACGTGTTGATAACCTGGTCTGTATCTGGTGTAGGCTTACACTGGTATGACGTGTTGATAACCTGGTCTGTATCTGGTGTAGGCTTACACTGGTGTGACGTGTTGATAACCTGGTCTGTGTCTGGTGTGATATGGTGATAACCTGGTCTGTGTCTGGTGTAGGCTTACACTGGTGTGACGTGTTGATAACCTGGTCTGTGTCTGGTGTAGGCTTACACTGGTGTGACGTGTTGATAACCTGGTCTGTGTCTGGTGTGATGTGGTGATAACCTGGTCTGTATCTGGTGTAGGCTTACACTGGTGTGACGTGTTGATAACCTGGTCTGTGTCTGGTGTAGGCTTACACTGGTGTGACGTGTTGATAACCTGGTCTGTATCTGGTGTAGGCTTACACTGGTGTGACGTGTTGATAACCTGGTCTGTGTCTGGTGTAGGCTTACACTGGTGTGACGTGTTGATAACCTGGTCTGTGTCTGGTGTGATGATAACCTGGTCTGTGTCTGGTGTAGGCTTACACTGGTGTGATGTGTTGATAACCTGGTCTGTGTCTGGTGTGATGTGTTGATAACCTGGTCTGTGTCTGGTGTGATGTGGTGATAACCTGGTCTGTATCTGGTGTAGGCTTACACTGGTGTGACGTGTTGATAACCTGGTCTGTGTCTGGTGTAGGCTTACACTGGTGTGACGTGTTGATAACCTGGTCTGTGTCTGGTGTAGGCTTACACTGGTGTGACGTGTTGATAACCTGGTCTGTATCTGGTGTAGGCTTACACTGGTGTGACATGTTGATAACCGCGCAAATCTCTCCCGCCGGACAAGGTAACGTTTGTCAACAATTAGCATGTCCAATTTTTTGGAGTAAATTTAGGCGGATATATTGGTAAAACTCACACTGTTCGAGAGAATTACACGGCTGTCAAAACATCACGCCAAGGTACAGTGCATTCGGAAAGTATTCAGACCCCTTGACTTTTTCCCAGATTTTGCTACGTTACAGCCTCATTCTTAAAATGGATTAAAGAGTTTTTTTTCCCACATCAATATACATACAATACCCCATAATGACATCACAATACCCCATAATAACATCACAATACCCCATAATGACATCACAATACCCCATAATAACATCACAATACCCCATAATGACATCACAATACCCCATAATGACATCACAATACCCCATAATGACATCACAATACCCCATAATGACAATTATTGAAGCAAAAAAAATACAAAATATAAAATGGAAACATTACATTTCCGTAAGTATTCAGACCCTTTACTCAGTACTTTGTTGAAGCACCTTGGGTATGACGCTACAAGCCTGGCACACCTGTATTTGGGGAGTTTCTCCCATTCCTCTCTGCAGATCCTCTCAAGCTCTGTCAGGTTGGATGGGAAGCGTCACTGCACAGCTATTTTCAGGTCTCTACAGAGATGTTCTATCGGGTTCAAGTCTGGGCTCTGGCTGGGCCACTCAAGGACATTCAGAGACTTGTCCTGAAGCCACTCCTGTGTTGTATTGGCTGTGTGCTAAGGGTCGTTGCTTAGGGTACTGAGCGCTCTGGAGCAGGTTTTCATCAAGGGTCTCTCTGTACTTTGCTCCATTCATCTTTCCCTCGATCCTGACTAGTCTCCCAGTCCCGGTCGCTGAAAAACATCCCCACAGCATGATGCTGCCACCACCATGCTTCACCGTAGGGATGGTGCCAGGTTTCCTCCAGACGTGACGCTTGGCATTCAGGCCAAAGAGTTCAATCTTGGTTTCATCCGACCAGAGAATGTTCTGAGAGTCCTTTAGTTGCCTCTTGGAAAAATCCAAGCGGGTTGTCATGTGACTTTTACTAAGGAGTGGCTTCTGTCTGGCCACTCTATCATAAAGGCCTGATTGGTGTAGTGCTGCAGAGATGGTTGTCCTTCTGGAAGGTTTTCCACAGAGGAACTCTGGAGCTCTGTCAGATTGACGATCAGGTTCTTGGTCACCTCCCTGACCAAGGCCCTTCTCCCCCGATTGCTCAGTTTGGCAGGGCAGCCAGCTCTAGGAAGACTCTTGGTGGTTCCGAACTTCTTCCATTTAAGATTGATGGAGAACACTGTGTTCTTGGGGACCTTCAATGCTGCTGAAATGTTTTGGTACCCTTCCCCAGATCTGTGCCTCGACACAATCCTGTCTCGGAGCTCAACAGACAATTGCTTTGACTTCATGGCAAGGTTTTTGCTCTGACATGCACTGTCAACTGTGGAACCATATATAGACATGTGTGCCTTTCCCAATCATGTCCAATCAATTGAATTTACCACAGGTGGACTCCAATCAAGTTGTAGAAACATCTCAAGGATGATCAATGGAAACAGGATGCACCTGAACTCAATTTTGAGTCTCATAGCAAAGGGTCTGAATACTTATGTTAATAAGGTATTTCTGTTTTTAAATGTTTAATACATTTGCAAAAATTTCTAAAAAACAGTTTTGCTTTGTCATTATGGGGTATTGGGGGTAGATTGAGTTATGGGGTATTGGGGGTAGATTGAGTTATGGGGTATTGGGGGTAGATTGAGTTATGGGGTATTGGGGGTAGATTGAGTTATGGGGTATTGGGGGTAGATTGAGTTATGGGGTATTGGGGGTAGATTGAGTATGGTATTGGGGTAGATTGGTATGGGGTATTGGGGGTAGATTGAGTTATGGGGTATTGGGGGTAGATTGAGTTATGGGGGTATTGGGGGTAGATTGAGTTATGGGGTATTGGGGGTAGATTGAGTTATGGGGTATTGGGGGTAGATTGAGTTATGGGGTATTGGGGGTAGATTGAGTTATGGGGTATTGGGGGTAGATTGAGTTATGGGGTATTGGGGGTAGATTGAGTTATGGGGTATTGGGGGTAGATTGAGTTATGGGGTATTGGGGGTAGATTGAGTTATGGGGTATTGGGGGTAGATTGAGTTATGGGGTATTGGGGGTAGATTGAGTTATGGGGTATTGGGGGTAGATTGAGTTATGGGGTATTGGGGGTAGATTGAGTTATGGGGTATTGGGGGTAGATTGAGTAATGGGGTATTGGGGGTAGATTGAGTTATGGGGTATTGGGGGTAGATTGAGTTATGGGGTATTGTGGGTAGATTGAGTTATGGGGTATTGGGGGTAGATTGAGTTATGGGGTATTGGGGGTAGATTGAGTTATGGGGTATTGTGGGTAGATTGAGTTATGGGGTATTGGGGGTAGATTGAGTTATGGGGTATTGGGGGTAGATTGAGGAAAAACATTTATTTAATCCATTTTAGAATGAGGCTGTAACGTGACAAAGCGTGGCCAAAAGGAAGGGGTCTGAATACTTTCTGAAAAGGAAGGGGTCTGAATACTTTCTGAAAGGGAAGGGGTCTGAATACTTTCTGAAAGGGAAGGGGTCTGAATACTTTCTGAAAGGGAAGGGGTCTGAATACTTTATGAAAAGGAAGGGGTCTGAATCCTTCTGAAAAGGGAAGGGGTCTGAATACTTTCTGAAAAGGAAGGGGTCTGAATACTTTCTGAAAGGGAAGGGGTCTGAATACTTTCTGAAAGGGAAGGGGTCTGAATACTTTCTGAAAAGGAAGGGGTCTGAATACTTTCTGAAAGGGAAGGGGTCTGAATACTTTCTGAAAGGGAAGGGGTCTGAATACTTTCTGAAAAGGAAGGGGTCTGAATACTTTCTGAAAAGGAAGGGGTCTGAATACTTTCCGAATGCACAGTCAACCTACACCAAATACACGCTGAGTTTGAAATGTTTGTACAATTCACGACGTGAAATATTAATGGCATGAAAAATCATTGGAACCATTTCTGGTGTTTTTATGGGTAATATGACTCTACTGGGGCGGACTATTGCTTTATATGTAGATGTTCTAAAGGTCTCATTAACACGTTTGTCTATGTACTCAGGTAAGGCTGTTGTGACCAGGACCACTGTGTTGGAGGTGAAATCCTCGGGAGGAGGAGTGGGGACGGGAGGAAGCTCCATGTTGATGCATTCCACTAGCTCCACCTCTAGCAGTTCTGGGGGCGGGGCAGCCATGCTGTCATCAGGAGGTGCCGCAATGGTGTCCGGCAGGGGACCAGCCATGATGTCATTAGGAAGCCCCGCAATAGTGTCTGGCGGCGGATCAGCCACGGCGCCATCAGGAGGAGGCACGGCGCCATCAGGAGGAGGCACGGCCCCATCAGGAGGAGGCAAGGCGCCATCAGCAGGAGGCACGGCGCCATCAGTAGGAGGCACGGCGCCATTAGTAGGCGGCACGGCACCAGCCGGAGGCACGGCCCCATCAGCAGGAGGCACGTCCCCATCAGCAGGAGGCACGGCCCCATCAGCAGGAGGCACGGCCCCATCAGCAGGAGGCACGGCCCCATCAGCAGGAGGCACGGCCTCATCAGCAGGAGGCACGGCCCCATCAGCAGAAGGCACGGCGCCATCAGCAGGAGGCACGGCGCCATCAGCAAGCGGCACGGCCCCATCAGGAGGAGGCACGGTGCCATCTGCAAGCGGCATGTCCCCATCAGCAGGAGGCACGGCGCCATCAGCAGGAGGCACGGCGCCATCAGCAGGAGGCACGGCCCCATCAGCAGGAGGCACGGCGCCATCAGCAGGAGGCACGGCCCCATCAGCAGGAGGCACGGCGCCATCAGGTGGAGGCACGGAGCCATCAGCAGGAGGCACGGAGCCATCAGCAGGAGGTACGGCGCCATCAGCAGGAGGCACGGCGCCATCAGCAGGAGGCACCGCCCCATCAGCAGGAGGCACGGCACCATCAGCAAGCGGCACGGCGCCATCAGCAAGCGGCACGGCCCCATCAGGAGGAGGCACGGTGCCATCAGCAGGAGGCACTGCCCCATCAGCAGGAGGCACGGCGCCATCAGCAGGAGGCACGGCCCCATCAGCAGGAGGCACGGCACCATCAGCAAGCGGCACGGCGCCATCAGGAAGCGGCACGGCCCCATCAGGAGGAGGCACGGTGCCATCAGCAGGAGGCACCGCCCCATCAGCAGGAGGCACGGCGCCATCAGCAGGAGGCACGGCGCCATCAGCAGGAGGCACGGCGCCATCAGCAGGAGGCACGGCGCCATCAGCAGGAGGCACGGCGCCATCAGCAGGCGGCACGGCACCATCAGCAGGAGGCGTCGCAATGGTGTCCGGTGGGGGACCAGCTCTGATGTCATCAGGAGGCGTCGCAATGGTGTCCGGTGGGGGATCAGCTCTGATGTCATCAGGAGGCGTCCCAATGGTGTCCGGTGGGGGACCAGCTCTGATGTCATCAGGAGGCGTCGCGATAGTGTCCGGTGGGGGACCAGCTCTGATGTCATCAGGAGGCGTCGCAATGGTTTCCGGTGGGGGACCAGCTCTGATGTCATCAGGAGGCGTCGCAATGGTGTCCGGTGGGGGACCAGCTCTGATGTCATCAGGAGGCGTCGCAATGGTGTCCGGTGGGGGACCAGCTCTGATGTCATCAGGAGGCGTCGCAATGGTGTCCAGTGGGGGACCAGCTCTGATGTCATCAGGAGGCGTCGCAATGGTGTCCGGTGGGGGACCAGCTCTGATGTCATCAGGAGGTGCTGCGATGGTGTCAGGCGGGGGCCCAGCAACGGTGTCATCGGAAGGTGGCACTGTGGTCGGCGGAGGTTCCATGATGATGTCATCGGGCGGGGGCATGACCGTGTCCGGTAGCAACTCGTCTTCCACCAGCGTGTTGACCAGCTCCACCATGGAAGGTAAACATAGAGATATAATAACTAGACCAGCTCCACCATGGAAGGTGAACATAGAGATATAATAACTAGACCAGCTCCACCATGGAAGGTGAACATAGAGATTTAATAACTAGACCAGCTCCACCATGGAAGGTGAACATAGAGATATAATAACTAGACCAGCTCCACCATGGAAGGTGAACATAGAGATATAATAACTAGACCAGCTCCACCATGGAAGGTGAACATAGAGATTTAATAACTAGACCAGCTCCACCATGGAAGGTGAACATAGAGATATAATAACTAGACCAGCTCCACCATGGAAGGTGAACATAGAGATATAATAATTAGACCAGCTCCACCATGGAAGGTGAACATAGAGATATAATAACTAGACCAGCTCCAACATGGAAGGTGAACATAGAGATATAATAACTAGACCAGCTCCACCATGGAAGGTGAACATAGAGATATAATAACTAGACCAGCTCCACCATGGAAGGTGAACATAGAGATATAATAACTAGACCAGCTCCACCATGGAAGGTGAACATAGAGATATAATAACTAGACCAGCTCCACCATGGAAGGTGAACATAGAGATATAATAACTAGACCAGCTCCACCATGGAAGGTGAACATAGAGATATAATAACTAGACCAGCTCCACCATGGAAGGTGAACATAGAGATATAATAACTAGACCAGCTCCACCATGGAAGGTGAACATAGAGATATAATAACTAGACCAGCTCCACCATGGAAGGTGAACATAGAGATAAAATAACTAGACCAGCTCCACCATGGAAGGTGAACATAGAGATATAATAACTAGACCAGCTCCACCATGGAAGGTGAGGATAGAGATATAATAACTAGACCAGCTCCACCATGGAAGGTGAACATAGAGATATAATAACTAGACCAGCTCCACCATGGAAGGTGAACATAGAGATATAATAACTAGACCAGCTCCACCATGGAAGGTGAACATAGAGATATAATAACTAGACCAGCTCCACCATGGAAGGTGAACATAGAGATATAATAACTAGACCAGCTCCACCATGGAAGGTGAACATAGAGATATAATAACTAGACCAGCTCCACCATGGAAGGTAAACATAGAGATATAATAACTAGACCAGCTCCACCATGGAAGGTGAGGATAGAGATATTACAAAATTGTAAAAAAAGATTTTGCTACTCAATGTCTCTCTCTCCGTCTCTCTCTCTCTCTTCCAGGTAAAGTCTCTACTGGTGATATTACCATAGTTCCCATATAGTGATTCCCTTCTCTGATTCACGTCACAAAACTCTCCAGGACCACGGAACCCCCTACCCCCACCACACACACACACACGTACGTGTAGCCTCTCTCTACTACTAACACACAGCTCACCTGACAGAACACACACAGTCCACATTCTGACCTGAACATCATGACGTGTCGCTTCTCTCTCTTCTGTTTAATTTAAATTACATTTGACGTTTCCATTTATAATAAAAACCTGACCCTACAATGAGATGTTGTTTTTCTTTGTGTTTTACTGAGTGTTTCATTATTAAAGATGACGCTGCATTGATCGTGTGTTAAATCAAAGCGTTGGACTAGTAACCGGAAGGTTGCAAGTTCAAACCCCCGAGCTGACAAGGTACAAATCTGTCGTTCTGCCACTGAACAAGGCAGTTAACCCACTGTTCCTAGACCAGTTAACCCACTGTTCCTAGACCAGTTAACCCACTGTTCCTAGACCAGTTAACCCACTGTTCCTAGGAATGAATGGGATTCAATGGGCAGGGGAACCTGATCCTAGATCAGCACTCTGACAACCTTCATGAATACCAGGGGGCAGGGGAACCTGATCCTAGATCAGCACTCTGACAACCTTCATGAATACCAGGGGGCAGGGGAACCTGATCCTAGATCAGCACTCTGACAACCTTCATGAATACCAGGGGGCAGGGGAACCTGATCCTAGATCAGCACTCTGACAACCTTCATGAATACCAGGGGGCAGGGGAACCTGATCCTAGATCAGCACTCTGACAACCTTCATGAATACCAGGGGGCAGGGGAACCTGATCCTAGATCAGCACTCTGACAACCTTCATGAATACCAGGGGGCAGGGGAACCTGATCCTAGATCAGCACTCTGACAACCTTCATGAATACCAGGGGGCAGGGGAACCTGATCCTAGATCAGCACTCTGACAACCTTCATGAATACCAGGGGGCAGGGGAACCTGATCCTAGATCAGCACTCTGACAACCTTCATGAATACCAGGGGGCAGGGGAACCTGATCCTAGATCAGCACTCTGACAACCTTCATGAATACCAGGGGGCAGGGGAACCTGATCCTAGATCAACAGGAGAAGAGATGTAATTTGGGGCCGAGAAACTAGTTTTCACAGATGAGATGAATCCAGGAGCAGGTTTAATCCTGACTAGGGTCACTTGAGTCTAAATGTGGTTGAATGAACATCAACTGACCTCAGACTACATGCTCCCTCCTGATCTTTTATTATTTCTGATTTAACACAATAACATCTGCTAAATTATTATTATTATTCATTTAACTCGGCAAGTCAGCTAAGAACTAATTCTTATTCACAATGACGGCCTAACCCCGGCCAAAACCGAACGACGCTGGGCCAATTGTGCTCCGCTCTACGGGACTCCCAATCACAGCCGGATGTGATGCAGGCTGATCTGTGACTTTACATTTAGAAACTGATGTCCCAGACACAGATTATAAATGTATGAACTCTGGTTTAGTGAAGTCCATATAAATGTATGAACTCTGGTTTAGTGAAGTCCATATAAATGTATGAACTCTGGTTTAGTGAAGTCCATATAAATGTATGAACTCTGGTTTAGTGAAGTCCATATAAATGTATGAACTCTGGTTTAGTGAAGTCCATATAAATGTATGAACTCTGGTTTAGTGAAGTCCATATAAATGTATGAACTCTGGTTTAGTGAAGTCCATATAAATGTATGAACTCTGGTTTAGTGAAGTCCATATAAATGTATGAACTCTGGTTTAGTGAAGTCCAAATCCACACAGCGATAATTCTATGACTCAGTATGTTTGTTTTAGTGGTTTATTGCGCCATCCTCAAGACTTGACAGATATGACAACCAGACGAACAGAAACCCTCTCGGGTACATCTACAGATGAAACATCAGTCTATCACTTTTAAATGGTTACATTTCGACTATTTGACTAATGATACAAGTTAAGCATTTTCACACACACCATCGTGTCATACAGACATGGTGAGTCATTATACACTACCGACTGATATCAAGCTGAATGTAAAAGCTGCAAACAGACAGAAAATACATGTATAAATAATGACAAATAAATAGACAACGGAGACGACAACGAGTGGAGAACCTTCTAGTCAGTGTGACAGAAATACAACTTTATCTGTAAACAATGAATAATGATAAAGGAGAATAAAGTTACCACACTGCTACAGCGCTGCTATTGGTCAGGGTTAGATCTACAGCGCTGCTATTGGCCAGGGTTAGATCTACAGCGCTGCTATTGGCCAGGGTTAGATCTACAGCGCTGCCATTGGCCAGGGTTAGATCTACAGCGCTGCCATTGGCCAGGGTTAGATCTACAGCGCTGCTATTGGTCAGGGTTAGATCTACAGCGCTGCCATTGGTCAGGGTTAGATCTACAGCGCTGCCATTGGTCAGGGTTAGATCTACAGCGCTGCCATTGGTCAGGGTTAGATCTACAGCGCTGCCATTGGTCAGGGTTAGATCTACAGCGCTGCCATTGGTCAGGGTTAGATCTACAGCGCTGCCATTGGTCAGGGTTAGATCTACAGCGCTGCCATTGGTCAGGGTTAGATCTACAGCGCTGCCATTGGTCAGGGTTAGATCTACAGCGCTGCCATTGGCCAGGGTTAGATCTACAGCGCTGCTATTGGCCAGGGTTAGATCTACAGCGCTGCCATTGGTCAGGGTTAGATCTACAGCGCTGCCATTGGTCAGGGTTAGATCTACAGCGCTGCCATTGGTCAGGGTTAGATCTACAGCGCTGCCATTGGCCAGGGTTAGATCTACAGCGCTGCCATTGGCCAGGGTTAGATCTACAGCGCTGCCATTGGCCAGGGTTAGATCTACAGCACTGCTATTGGCCAGGGTTAGATCTACAGCGCTGCCATTGGCCAGGGTTAGATCTACAGCGCTGCTATTGGCCAGGGTTAGATCTACAGCGCTGCCATTGGCCAGGGTTAGATCTACAGCGCTGCCATTGGCCAGGGTTAGATCTACAGCGCTGCTATTGGCCAGGGTTAGATCTACAGCGCTGCCATTGGCCAGGGTTAGATCTACAGCGCTGCTATTGGCCAGGGTTAGATCTACAGCGCTGCTATTGGTCAGGGTTAGATCTACAGCGCTGCTATTGGTCAGGGTTAGATCTACAGCGCTGCTATTGGCCAGGGTTAGATCTACAGCGCTGCTATTGGTCAGGGTTAGATCTACAGCGCTGCCATTGGCCAGGGTTAGATCTACAGCGCTGCCATTGGTCAGGGTTAGATCTACAGCGCTGCCATTGGCCAGGGTTAGATCTACAGCGCTGCTATTGGCCAGGGTTAGATCTACAGCACTGCCATTGGCCAGGTTTAGATCTAAAGCGCTGCTATTGGTCAGGGTTAGATCTACAGCACTGCCATTGGTCAGGGTTAGATCTACAGCGCTGCCATTGGCCAGGGTTAGATCTACAGCGCTGCCATTGGTCAGGGTTAGATCTACAGCGCTGCCATTGGCCAGGGTTAGATCTACAGCGCTGCCATTGGTCAGGGTTATATCTACAGTGCTGCCATTGGTCAGTGTGGTAACATGGATAACAGATCAGTGTGGTAACATGGATAACAGATCAGTGTGGTAACATGGATGTAACATGGATAACAGATCAGTGTGGTAACATGGATAACAGATCAGTGTGGTAACACGGATAACAGATCGGTGTGGTAACACGAATAACAGATCAGTGTGGTAACACGAATAACAGATCAGTGTGGTAACATGGATAACAGATCAGTGTGGTAACATGGATAACAGGGTAACATGGATAACAGATCGGTGTGGTAACATGGATAACAGATCAGTGTGGTAACATGGATAACAGATCAGTGTGGTAACATGGATAACAGATCAGTGTGGTAACATGGATAACAGATCAGTGTGGTAACATGGATAACAGATCAGTGTGGTAACATGGACAGCAGATCAGTGTGGTAACATGGATAAAAGATCAGTGTGGTAACATGGATAACAGGGTAACATGGATAACAGATCAGTGTGGTAACATGGATAACAGGGTAACATGAACAACAGATCAGTGTGGTAACATGGATAACAGATCAGTGTGGTAACATGGATAACAGATCAGTGTGGTAACATGGATAACAGATCAGTGTGGTAACACGGATAACAGATCAGTGTGGTAACATGGATAACAGATCAGTGTGGTAACATGGATAACAGGGTAACATGGATAACAGATCAGTGTGGTAACATGGATAACAGATCAGTGTGGTAACATGGATAACAGATCAGTGTGGTAACATGGATAACAGATCAGTGTGGTAACATGGATAACAGATCAGTGTGGTAACATGGACAGCAGATCAGTGTGGTAACATGGATAAAAGATCAGTGTGGTAACATGGATAACAGGGTAACATGGATAACAGATCAGTGTGGTAACATGGATAACAGGGTAACATGAACAACAGATCAGTGTGGTAACATGGATAACAGATTAGTGTGGTAACATGGATAACAGATCAGTGTGGTAACATGGATAACAGATCAGTGTGGTAACACGGATAACAGATCAGTGTGGTAACATGGATAACAGATCAGTGTGGTAACACGGATAACAGGTGAGCGGCAGGTGAATAAAGCTAATATGTGTAGTCACCATATGACACCAGTAGGGGGCGGTGGTGTATTACAGTAAATACTGAGACAAGGGCCCAATTCCAAATGGACATCTAACTGAAGGAGCTCTCTCACCACAGCAGCCCTCTGTACCCCTCTACTGTTCAGGGTCATGTATAGTATTGCAGGACTAGGCCAGGTTGAGGTCAGCGGGGTCGGCGACAGCGTTATCAGAGGGGGTGTCCTCCAGGGAGGCCTCCACAGTGTTGTTCCAGGGGCCGTCCGTCTGGGGGTCAGAGCTGTTGGCCGAGGGGGTCTCCCTGACCACCGAGCCCTGAGAGGGGGTCACCTCGGGGGCCTGGGAGGGGGTGGGTGGCCGGTTGGCTGGGAGATCTGAGGGGGAGTCAGAGATGGTGCTGGAGGGGATGTGTGTGACGTTGGGTGTGTGTGAGGTGTTGGGTGTGTGTGAGGTGTTGGGTGTGTGTGAGGTGTTGGGTGTGTGTGTGGCGTTGGGTGTGTGTGTGGCATTGGGTGTGTGTGTGGGGGTAGGTGTGTGTGGTGGGGTTGGTTCTTGGGGGTCAGAGCAGACAGCCTCTCCCTCAGCTACGTACCACACCTCATTGTGTCTGTTCAGCAGCTTCAGAGGACTGGAGAGAAACACAGGAAAGAATCAATACAGACAGAGACAGAGAGAGACAGAGAGAGACAGAGAGAGACAGAGAGAGACAGAGAGAGACAGAGAGAGACAGAGAGAGACAGAGAGAGACAGAGAGAGAGAGAGAGAGACAGAGAGAGACAGAGAGAGACAGAGACAGAGAGACAGAGAGACAGAGAGAGAGAGTTCATAAAGGAAGTGAGACAGACAGACAGACAGACTCAATACTAAGCGAGAAAGAGAGGTGTATATGTGTATTTATGAGATCATAGTGTGTGTGTATATGAGATTAGTTTGTGTGTGTGTGTGTGTGTGTGTGCGTGTTTGTGTATCTGAGATTAGTGTGTTTGTGTATAACTGAGATTAGTGTGTGTGTGTGTGTGTGTGTGTGTGTGTGTGTGTGTGTGTGTGTGTGTGTGTGTGTGTGTGTGTGTGTGTGTGTGTGTGTGTGTGTGTGTGTGTGTGTGTGTGTGTGTGCATATGTGTGTGTGTCCAGGCCTACCTGTCGTAACCCACTCCGTAGTGGTAGGTGTGGTTGTAGTCAGCCTGGACCCTGGCCAGCTCCTTGGTCAGTAGGTGAGCGTGAAGCCTGGAGGTCACTGACAACATCCAGCCTCCGTAGCTACGCACGTACACATCCATAGAGGGCATCTCAGTAAAGTAGAGCTGGAGAGAGAGACATCCCAACAACACTAACACATTATAACATCACTGATAACATCCAGCCTGGATTAGTTCACACAGACATAATGACATGGCACAATTCCTTAGAATTCAAGTCATTATCCCCTCTGATAGAAATAACTCCAGAACCATAGAGCATTATCCCCACAGATATGTAGATAATCAAGCATTATCCCCACAGATATATAGATCATAGAACAATATCCCCAATATCCCCACAGATATATAGATCATAGGTCATTATCCCCACAGATATATAGATCATACATTATTATCCCCACAGATATATAGATCATAGAACAATATCCCCACAGATATATAGATCATAGAACAATATCCCCACAGATATATAGATCATAGAACAATATCCCCACAGATATATAGATCATACAGCATTCTCCCCACAGATATATAGATCATAGGTCATTATCCCCACAGATATATAGATCATAGGTCATTATCCCCACAGATATATAGATCATAGGTCATTATCCCCACAGATATATAGATCATAGGTAATTCTCCCCACAGATATATAGATCATAGGTCATTATCCCCACAGATATATAGATCATAGAACAATATCCCCACAGATATATAGATCATAGAACAATATCCCCACAGATATATAGATCATAGGTCATTATCCCCACAGATATATAGATCATAGGTCATTATCCCCACAGATATATAGATCATAGGTCATTATCCCCACAGATATATAGATCATAGGTCATTATCCCCACAGATATATAGATCATAGGTAATTCTCCCCACAGATATATAGATCATAGGTCATTATCCCCACAGATATATAGATCATAGGTCATTATCCCCACAGATATATAGATCATAGAACAATATCCCCACAGATATATAGATCATAGAACAATATCCCCACAGATATATAGATCATAGGTCATTATCCCCACAGATATATAGAT